>NC_058196.1:8280840-8580840 GCF_907165205.1 Coccinella septempunctata
GGTTCCGATCTGGCAGGTGTTGTGATAATTGGCCGGTCAGAATTTATCCACGGTGCAGGTAAGTGTGGAAAAGACACCCTTCGTGTGGAATTAACCCATCTACTTTGTGTCGGGCCCTCAGGTGTTGCCGTCCCACAGTCCTGCGACTGTGTGAGAGGTATCGCTGGTAATTGTTGCAGTAATGCTCTACATGTCTGCCTTGTCTCATTCATGACCTGTTCTAATGTTCGATTCCTTACAGGTGTACCGGTACGTGAGACATCAACCACTGCAGGAGGGTCGACACCATCTCCTAAGTCGATAAGTGATGTCTCAACCTTTGATAACCTCTCCGGTTGGATCGGTGACATCCCAGGTGAACTGGGCACCTCCTCATCCAAAAGAGACCTCTGACCTCGGTTGGATGTCTGCGGCTGTTCACGATCACTCCTCCTACGCAGCTCCTCCAGTGTCTCCAACGCCTTATCTGTAGTCGCCTTCATTTGTTCAATCAATTGTAACTGTGTTGTGTCTGCGGTGACAATAAAGTTCAGCCTGCCTTGAATGTGTATTAATCTGGTGTAAATTCGCGAAAATTCGTTAGCCGCATTATTATGATTGAAGTTCTGAAGGGATTCCACCAAATCGGTGAGTTTATTTTGACAGATGTCAATCTCGGAGGCGGGACTCAATGCTGTTGGAGGTAGTAGAGGTTCATTAGACTGAAGCACCTGTCGTAGCAGACTCCGTTTAGTCATCACAGTACCGGGTATCGATTGTCCCCTCAGTTGTAATTCGAATGTGAGTTCATCACTGAGTAACCGGTTCACATCCATGTTCGACATATTATATTCAACTAAGTCCGATTCAGAACGCACCAATATTTCACACTCGGTATGTCTTTCACAATCCGTTCAAGTTCTAAGTCCAACCCGGTAAGTTAATCGTTAGCCAACCTATTCACTTAAGTTCGAAGTGGGTATCGGTGTACCCCAAACAAAAATTAAGTCTAAGTCCCGGTGTATCAGAAAAGAGTCTAAGTCCCGGCGCACCAAAAACAATCTAAGTCCCGATGTATCACAAAAAAAATTTTCAAAAATTTTTTTAAAGTCCAACCTTACCCGAAAAAAATTTCAATCAGTCCCACTAAAGTCCGAAAATATTTGAGAAATGCCGCACACAATCGCAAGTCACTTCGTATAGTCCGAAAATTTTCCTGAAATTCGAATAGCACCAAAACGCACAGGTTAAATTCCAAACAGTCTTTCAAGTTCAATAGCCAGAAAATAAATCACAATAATTGACTTTCAGTTTTCAGAAAAGTCATAAATAATCGGAAAGTTTCAACAGTACAGGTCAAAAGAAAATAGAAAACAGGTAGATAGGTTATCAACAGGTAATAGGTGATTCCCTATTGAACTGATAGGTAAATCACACCTATTAAATTTTACCAATTGCGACAATAAATTTTCAATTTTTCAAAGTCCGGAAATTCACTCACCTTCAATGTGAAATTAAAACAGTTCAATTCAATAAATCAGAAATATGCAATTAGAAATCGGAAATAATTTTCACTGATATAACGGCGTAATAACAGTGCAGTTTTCAACAACTCAATACAGTAATCGGCAAAAAGAATAATCACAAATTATTTTCAACGGGGTTCAACGGTAGGAAAATTTTCAAAATATAGTCCAATTCAATTCACAGTATAACAGTTCAATATGGAGTGGCAGGGAATAAAACACAGTTCAAGTTTATTTTTCACAGTTTTCCGTTCAAGGAATAGTTACTCACTGTTCTGAGGTTTTACTCACTGTTTCGGGAATTCACTCACTGTCCGGTTAATGTCTCTCACCTCAGTTGTTTCCTGGTAGATTCTGAACGGTCCCTGCTCGGGCGCCATTTTTGTAATGGGTTTTCCTCGGTGTACTCGAGCGCCAGCTATTCTTTAAGGGAGAATAGCAAACCTACCCTGGCAGCTACTAGCCGGAGACAGGGTTCCCTGGTGTCTAGGGTGTTAGCGACGCACAATGATAGGCAGAATCAACAGATACAACTTTTATTTGTCGATTCGAAAAAGGGGAACACAAATGGCACTACTACAAAATTTTTACAGTGACTCGAAATCGGTGAAATTTACAGGGGCAAGACGGACGGAAGAACACTGGATCCGATCTCAAACGTTATACGGGGGTTAACGGACTAGTTCGCCAGCCAGAACCTGAGACGTACACTTGACGGACAGATATTGGACTTCAGCCAGGTTAGGAGCTGACAGACAGCACAGAATTACGACGGCTCACCCTTAGGCTCGTTCGGCACTCCCCGGGTATCCACACCAGCAGAATGCCTCCCTTACCGTAGGGGTGAACACAGGAACGTGTTAAAAGACGGGAACTGAGAAAAGGGTGCGCCACCCCAAAGTGTCCTCGGTACCCCCCGGGTATCCGCACCAGCAGGGTAATCTTTCTGTGAGTTGAGGTGACAGTGGTTCGTCCCATGACAGTTTCTGGAGCCAAAGTTCCTGCAACAACATTTTGGCCCTGATCGTGACAGGGGATACTAAACCAAGTGGATCAAAGAGTTGAGCGATATGAGATAACATAGTACGTTTAGTTACCACAGACCCAGATGAGCTTGAGTTGATCTTGAATGAGAAGTAATCCTATTGAGGATACCAGAGTAGGCCTAAAAGTTTCGTTGAAGTAGGACAGTCGTCAAATGAGATTGGCGATGGTATCATTTCTTCCTCGGTTACCATCTTGAGCGTACTTGGAGAGTTCGATTGCCACTTTGCTAAGGGGAGGCCGCCCGCCATGCAGAGATTTTTCAAGTCGAGAGCGATTTCTGAGAGTTCTTCTTTCGTATCTGCACCACCATAGATATCATCAACATAGCGACCTTTGGTGAGTGGTGGAATGGCGAGTGGATACTTGTGACCTTCATCTTCGATGAGCTGGAGGAGGACTCGAATGGCCAAGAAAGGAGCAGCCTTGGTTCCATAGGTGACGGTGGTGAGGTGGTACGTCGCTATCTCATCTTCTGAGTTTCGCCAGAGAATGCATTGGAGATCCCAATCGTATGGATGCACCATGATCTGTCTATACATCTTCGTGATGTCTGTGGAAAACACAAATTTAAAGCGACGTACCCAGAACAATACATCAATCACATCTAACTGAAGTTTCGCTCCTGTGTGCATGATGTCGTTCAGTGAGAGGCCGGTTGAGGTGGGACTGGAACCATTGAACACTACTCGCAATTTGGTGGAGGAGCTGTCTGGCTTGAGAATTTCATGATGCGGCAAATAGTATCTGGGATGCGGGATGTCTGAGGGAGCCTTCTTCATGTGCTTGAGTTGTTCATATTCAGTGAGGAAGTCCTTGTAGAGCTGGCAATATCCTTGGTTTCTCTCGAACTTGCGAAATTGTCCTTGGAGGCATCGGAAGGCACGTTGTCTGGAAGATCCCAAAAGATTAGAAGATGATTTTAATGGGAGTCTTACCATGTATCGTCCAGAAGGAAGTCGAGAGTGAGTGTTCTTGAAGTGGTCTTCACATTCGTGCTCGTCAGCAGTGAGGCGACTTACGGAGGTGGACTTGACTTCTTGGTTCTCCTTTTTTGAAAATCATGTACGTCATGCCTTGTGTGAAAAATTTTGGGATTTTTCTCGGGTTCTCCAAAGCTGCATTTAGGAGTCGTGTCCAAAACTCCATGAGATTGGATATAGATATTGTCTATTCCGGCCGTCGTTTAATTTTTCATTTTCTTGACGGTCCGGTCACCGCGATATCTTCCTCCGTGATGACGACGGAATGCATTTCGGATAGATTTGTATGTATTTTCTTTCTGTTTCTATCCATGTGGCTTCGGTGTTGTGGCTTCTACTTTCTGACCATATGTTAGTCTAGTATTTTTCGAATTCTTTCAGTTCACAAGCTGTTGCTCTCGGACATTCTTGCTGGGGTCTATGATGTTCTCCCAGGTCTCCGAAGAACCTTTTTTGATTAGTGTTTAATTGATTATTTTTATAGTATCTCTTAGTTCTTTTATGGTATCTTCTTAATCTGCTGCCCAGGGCTGCCAGTTTTTGCTTTAAGGTCTCCATAGGAGTCGTTAGTTATTCTTTGTACTGAGCATCATTTCTATTTAATTTGAATTTTCTTGAATAGCACTGCACTTCCTTCCTCACATTCTTGCTAATATTCGCATCCGTCAGGTAAGAATGAATGATTCCTATTTCTTTCTGTAAGATATTGATTTTCTGTTCAAATTTTTCCTCCCAAGGGTTTTTTTTTGTTGGTGTGCCCTTTGCGTTTTCGTTACCGTCGGTGTTTGCAGTATACTGTTAGCAACCAGTAGACTTTGTGGCAGAGTTCTTCTAGGTTCTTTGAGCTATTTAGTATTTCACTCAGGGCAGTGTTCACGGTGTTCATTGTTGTTGTGGAAACCTTATTCCTCCTCGTCTTAGGGATTCGCTGTCTGTCTGCCATTCGGATTCCTTCCCACTTAGACATTCCTCCTGGAAGGAGGAATCGTATCTCACGTATCGTCTCGTCCGGCTCTGCCTCCACCGCCTGTTGTAGTAAAGCATCCCCATCGCCTCCGCTGTCCCGTACAGGAAGCAAGCTTAATCTATGTACGCTCCTTCGGATGTTGCCTTTCCTCATCATTGGAGAATTCTGAGCAGCAGCCTTCATTGCTTCTAGCTCGTCCGGAGAGAGTAGCTTGCGGGTTCTTATGTTTCGAATTGGGGCTATCAAGTGTTTCCCGGTGAACTTCTTGTCAGGATAGATCTCCTCCATCGTTTGTGACGTTTATATATATATATATATATATATATATATAATAAGTGTAGGTGTTGTGTAAATAAATGAGACGTCAACACAAAAGACAATTTGATTTACCCAGAGAACGTTACACTATAAAAGTGCACAGTATATTGGATGTAGCATTTTCATAAGATAATATTATTTCATGAATATGAGTTCTATAGAGAATATTCATATAAGACTTTACCTGAAACATGTTTCAGTTTTCAGTACTGGCGATTTTCCTTCAATTTTTTTGATAGAGCTTTTGTCGGGTGGAACTTCTTGTGCTATGGTACAGGATATGGTCAGCACTGGTGTATCGCTCTTCGTTGCATAGGTGGAATATATTACTCTCCCCTGTAAAAGAAAATATAGAAATGAATGATAATGTAAAAACAGCTAATAATAATAATAACTGCATTGGCAACATGGCTAAGTTGGAGGAATATGTTACGGAATTACTCCGTCTGAAAAAAGACCAACTAATTGAAATTATTGTGAATAGAAAAGTTGCTGAAAGTGTTAACATCAGTGAAAAGCTTAAAGAATATATTTTGGATGGTTTTGGGCATCATTTTGGAGCTCCCGTGGGTGATACCAACAGATCTGCTGGGGATAACCTACAAAGTGATAGTTCGAATTCGGAGCTTGTAAATAAGCTGGAAGTCGCCAGTGTAGAAATAAAGTACCTCAAAGAGGCTTGCGGTCGACTAGAAAAGGTAATTGAGGATAAACAACTTATAATTGGGCTATTTGAAGATCGATTAGAAAATAACAACAAATCTAAGAACATTGCACAAAGAGAAATTAAATGCGACGTTGTCACTATGTCAAAAATTTCTGATAAACCAGAGAAATTCGATAGCACCAACAAAAAATTACCACAAGAAGTAGCTACAACCTCAAAGATGTCATGTGGGACTGTCCTCGGTAATGAAAATGCAGCACAGACATTGCTTAACTCACAAAGCCACAGAGAAGTCGAAAATGAGGGGGAATGGTCTACAGTTGAACGAAAAAAATCGAGAAATAAGGAAAGAAAAATTAAAGTATGTTATGGAAAAAAAAATCCTGACCAAAACATTCCAATACAGGGTGCTCTTCGTAGACGGTGGATCTACGTGGGAAAGATTGCAGGTCGAGATGTTTCTGAACAGGACATGAAGAACTTTTTAGCAGAGATTCCCAATAGCGAGCTATTTGTCGTGAAGAAGCTGAAAACCCTAGGCCAGAATTCTTCATTTAGCATTGGAGTGCCATCTGAGGAGGCTTATAGGAGCGTATTTGATGATACTTTCTGGCCTGAAGGTATAGCTTTAAGAGATTTTAAATTCGATACTCAGTTTTTCCGGAAACCCAGGGACAGGCAGATACCTTCTTAAGATCTGCAGGCCCTCAACCCTCTGCGGGAGATCTCTTCTGTTTGCTGCTTCAAAATGTACAATCCATTGGCACAGCCTTCAACGGTTTACAGTTGATGGCTGTCGAGGAGAGAGCTGATGTGGTGGCGATAACAGAGCACTGGAAAAGTATAGAAGAACTACAAAAATATCACTTGATCGGATATAGGTTGGTTTCAAGCTTTTGTCGCTCAAGAGGCCATCATGGTGGATGCGCGATTTATTGTGGAATGCAGTATAAGTGTACTGAAAGACCTGAATATAGTTCACTAAGTATATCGAATGTTATTGAATGTTGTGCTACACAAATAATGCTCAAATATTGTAAATTACTCATTATCTGTATTTATAGGCCAAACACCCAGCCGTTTGCCAATGTTGAAGTTTTTCTGGATAGACTCAGGAATATTCTTGAACGATGCTCCACGGAGAAAGCAAAGTGCGTTCTGGTGGGTGACTTCAATTTAAATATCTTGTCCACTTCGCGAGATATTGGTGAGTTCTTGTCTTTGCTGGAGAATTTTGACCTAAAGGTTACCAATTATGCACCTACTCGTCCAGTATCTGGCTCTTGCGTGGACAATGTGTGCACCTCAATTCCGGGAGAAACTAAGGTTATTGAATACCATGTGAGTGATCATTCGGGATTGAAGTTTGTCTCTAACCTAGATCTCAGTTTCAATAAATCATCAAAGAGGAGAGAAGACAAAAGGAGAATTTTCAATGAAAAATCAATTGGGAATTTCCTTGGGGAACTTTCTGATGTAGCATGGGATGATATATATACAAGTCAGCTCGATCCTAATCAACTGTGGAATATGTTTCATGGGCGTTACTTGAGATATTTCGAGCGTTGTTTTCCAAAAGTTTCTTGTACGTCTTCTGCATCTCAGAGGACGTTCAAACAGACTAGGGAAATTAAGGATCTTAAGGATATTTTAGACAAACTTCAAACAGTTATATTTGCTAATCCCGAACATAAGGACACCTATAGAGCATTAAAGAAAGAATATGATCTCCTTCTATCTAATAAAAAAAAAGAATATTTCAACAACATTATTAAGTATTCTGATAATAAATCCAAAGCCTCCTGGAACATCATTAGATCTCAAGATTTGGGTCGAATTGGTTCAACAGTTTTTGCGGAATTGATATCAAACTTTGCCGAATAGACCACTGAAATCTCAATTCCTATCAGAAATATCGAACTGAAATTCAACATATGCATCTCATTTCGAAAACTATGTGCAGTTTCAAGATTCGGTTCGAATTGATCCAACAGTTTTCAAGGAATTGATATCACACTTTGCCGAATTGACCACTGAAATCTCAATTCCTATCTGAACTATCGAGATGAAATTCAACATGTGCATCTCAATCCGAAAACTATGTGCAGTTTCAAGATTTGGTTCGAATTGATTTAATAGTTCCTTAGGAATTGAAATGATATTTTGTCGAATCGACTTCTGAAATCTCCATTCCTATAAGAACAATCGATCTGAAATTCAACATGTGCATCTCAATTCGAAAACTACGTGCAGTTTCAAGATTTGGTTCGAATTGATCCAACAGTTTTCGAGGAATTGATATCACACTTTGCCGAATTGACCACTGAAATCTCAATTCCTATCTAAACTATCGAACTGAAATTCAACATGTGCATCTCAATTCGAAAACTGTGTACAGTTTCGAGGTCTGGGTCGTATTGATCCAATAGTTCCTTGGGAATTGAAATGATATTTTGCCGAATCGACTACTGAAATCTTCATTCCTATCAGAACTATCGATCTGAAATTCAACATGTGCATCTCAATTCGAAAACTATGTGCAGTTTCAAGATTCGTGTCGAATTGGTTCAACAGTTTTTGAGGAACTGATATCACACTTTGCCGAATTGACCACTGAAATCTCCATTCCTATCTGAACTATCGAACTGAAATTCAACATGTGCATCTCAATTCGAAAACTATGTGCAGTTTCAAGATTTGGTTCGAATCGATCCAACAGTTTTCAAGGAATTGATATCACACTTTGCCGAATAGACCACGGAAATCTCAATTCCTATCTGCACTATCGAACTGAAATTCAACATGTGCATCTCAATTCGAAAACTATGTTCAATTTCAAGATTTGGTTCGATTGATCCAACAGTTTTCGAGGAATTGATATCACACTTTGCCGAATTGACCACTGAAATCTCAATTCCTATCTGAACTATCGAACTGAAATTCAACATGTGCATCTCAATTCGAAAACTATGTGCAGTTTCAAGATTTGGTTCGAATCGATCCAATAGTACCTTAGGAATTGAAATGATATTTTGCCGAATCGACTACTGAAATCTTCATTCCTATCAGAACTATCGAACTGAAATTCAATATGTGCATCTCAATCCGAAAACAATGTAAAGTTTCAAGATTTGGTTCGAATTGATCCAACAGTTTTCGAGGAATTGATATGACACTTTGCCGAATTGACCACTGAAATCACAATTCCTATCTGAACTATCGAACTAAAATTCAACATGTGCATCTCAAATCAAAAACTGTGTACAGTTTCGGGATTTGGGTCGAATTGATCCAATAGTTCCTTAGGAATTGAAATGATATTTTGTCGATTCGACCACTGAAATCTCAATTCCTATCTGAACTATCGAACTGAAATTCAACATGTGCATCTCAATTCGAAAACTGTGTAAAATTTCAAGGTTGGAATTGATCCAACAGTTTTCGAGGAATTGATATCACACTTTGCCGAATTGACCACTGAAATCTCAATTCCTATCTGAACTATCGAACTGAAATTCAACATGTGCATCTCAATTCGAAAACTATGTGCAGTTTCAAGATTTGGATCGAATTGTTCCAACAGTTTTTGAGGAATTGATATCACACTTTGCCGAATAGACCACTGAAATCTCAATTCCTATCAGAACTATCGAACTGAAATTCAACATGTGCATCTCAATTCGAAAACTATGTGCAGTTTCAAGATTTGGATCGAATTGTTCCAACAGTTTTCGAGGAATTGATATCACACTTTGCCGAATTGACCACTGAAATCTCAATTCCTATCTGAACTATCGAACTGAAATTCAACATGTGCATCTCAATTCGAAAACTATGTGCAGTTTCAAGATTTGGATCGAATTGTTCCAACAGTTTTCGAGGAATTGATATCACACTTTGCCGAATTGACCACTGAAATCTCAATTCCTATCTGAACTATCGAACTGAAATTCAACATGTGCATCTCAATTCGAAAACTGTGTAAAATTTCAAGGTTGGAATTGATCCAACAGTTTTCGAGGAATTGATATCACACTTTGCCGAATCGACCACTGAAATCTCAATTCCTATCTGAACTATCGAACTGAAATTCAACATGTGCATCTCAATTCGAAAACTATGTGCAGTTTCAAGATTTGGATCGAATTGTTCCAACAGTTTTCGAGGAATTGATATCACACTTTGCCGAATTGACCACTTGCGTCTTCTTCGAACGAAATCTTGAAACTGCACATAGTTTTCGAATTGAGAAGCACATGTTGAATTTCAGATCGATAGTTCTAATAGGAATGGAGATTTCAGAAGTCGATTCGACAAAATATCATTTCAATTCCTAAGGAACTATTGGATCAATTCGAACCAAATCTTGAAACTGCACATAGTTTTCGGATTGAGATGCACATGTTGAATTTCAGTTCGATAGTTCAGATAGGAATTGAGATTTCAGTGGTCAATTCGGCAAAGTGTGAATCTAATTCCTCGAACAATGTTGGATCAATTCGAACCAAATCTTGAAATTTTACACAGTTTTCGAATTGAGATGCAAATGTTGAATTTCAGTTCGATAGTTCAGATAGGAATTGAGATTTCAGTTGTCAATGCGGCAAAGTGTGATATCAATTCCTAAGGAACTATTGAATCGATTCGAACCAAATCTAGAAACTGCACATAGTTTTCGAATTGAGATGCACATGTTGAATTTCAGTTCGATAGTTCAGATAGGAATTGAGAATTCAATGGTCAATTCGGCAAAATGTGATATAAATTCCTCGAAAACTGTTGGATCAATTCGAACCGAATCTTGAAACTGCACATAGTTTTCGAATTGAGATGCACATGTTGAATTTCAGTTCGATAGTGCAGATAGGAATTGAGATTTCAGTTGTCAATTCGGCAAAGTGTGATATCAATTCCTTGAAAACTGTTGGATCAATTTGAACCAAATTTTGAAACTGCACATAGTTTTCGAAATGTGATGCACTTGTTGAATTTCAGTTCGATAGTTCAGATAGGAATTGAGATTTCAGTTGTCAATTCGGCAAAGTGTGATATCAATTTCTCAAAAACTGTTGGACCAATTCGACCCAAATCTTGAAACTGCACATAGTTTTCGAAATGAGACGCACATGTTGAATTTCAGATCGATAGTTCTGATAGGAATGGAGATTTCAGTGGTCGATTCGACAAAATATTATTTCAATTCCTAAGGAACTATTGGATCAATTCGAACCAAATCTTGAAACTGCACATAGTTTTCGAATTGAGATGCACATGTTGAATTTCAGTTCGTTAGTTCAGATAGGAATTGAGATTTCAGTGGTCAATTCGGCAAAGTGTGATATCAATTCCTCGAAAACTGTTGAATCAATTCGAACCAAATTTTGAAACTGTACATAGTTTTCGAAATGGGATGCACTTGTTGAATTTCAGTTCGATAGATCAGATAGGAATTGAGATTTCAGTGGTCAATTCGGCAAAGTGTGATACTAATTCCTCGAACAATGTTGGATCAATTCGAACCAAATCTTGAAATTTTACACAGTTTTCGAATTGAGATGCACATGTTGAATTTCAGTTCGATAGTGCAGATAGGAATTGAGATTTTAGTGGTCTATTCGGCAAAGTGTGATATCAATTCCTCAAAAACTGTTGAACCAATTCGACCCAAATCTTGAAACTGCACATAGTTTTCGAAATGAGATGCACATGTTGAAACGGAAGGGTTCCATTTGTCTGTGCTTCAACGGTGAAGGTGATTCTAGGATGCAGTGTGTTAATGAAATCTAGGAACATATCGAGGTCAGATTGATCTCCCAGGAAGATGCAAAAAATGTCGTCCACATAGCGTCTCCAAAATAGAATGTGTTTTTTGAACAAGTTATTGTCCTTGAGTTTATTTTCAAGATATTTAAGAAAACACTCTGCAAGCAATGGCGCCAGGGTAGATCCCATACTTAGGCCGTTTTTTTTGGATGTAAAATCGGTTGTTGAATTTGAAAAAGTTCTGCTCCAGGCAAACTTTTAGTAAAGCTGAGAGAGAAGACCCAACATCGTCGCTAAGATCGGAAAAGGCCAAAAATCTATCAGCGGCTTCAACCGGTGGAGTAGATGGGTATAAGTTGACTATATCGAAGGAGACCATGGTTGCTCCCTCGGGAAATTTGAGGTCTTTGATCTGATGTACCAGTTCTGAAGAATTTTTGATAGAGAATTCTGATCTGTAATCTAAATGGCGTTGAAAAACATCACCGAGGAAGGAAGACAAGCCGTGGGCAGTGGTGCCAACAAAGGAAACGATTGGGCGAACGGGTATGCCTGGTTTGTGGATCTTTGGCAAACTATATAACAGAGGAGTGACCGGTACAGACGAGATAAGCCAATCTATTTTAAAATTGAAAAGCTGCAAAATATCTTTATTTTGTTTGATGGTAGAATTTACCTTCTTAAGAAAACCAGGTATGAGATCTTTGGGGGTTCTGTCGAAATCTGTTGAATTTAGGAAGTCTTCAGTTGTGCAAATGTAATCAGACATTCTCATGATCACGGTGCAGTTGCCCTTGTAAGCTTTGGTGACCAAGAGATTTTTTACGTTGATTTTGTTCAACAATGATTTTATGACAGAGGAAGAACTCCCAAATTTTGTAGTTTGATGTCTTAAGAAGGATTTGATGATGTTAGTTGTTTCTAATGTTATGGTGGCAAAATTTTCTAATCTGCACCGATTAAAAATGTTTTCAATATGTGAGGTGAACGAGTCTAAAAGTACAGAAGAAGGCTTGAGAGGTGCAGAACATTTAAGGCCCTGGTTAAGAAGATCTTGTTCGGCAGATGATAGTGAAATGTCGGTCATGTTTAATGTTCTTGGGTGAAATTTAAACGTCGAATATACTGTTTGGGTTGGTTGTTCAGGAATATTATGAGATCTCAAGTAGTTCAATTGAACTACAATTGAAGCTATCCAAGAAATTTCTTGGATAGCTTCTCAAAGCGTTTCTCACCCTCCAACTCCATCCTTTCCCGAGTCCTTCTCTCCAGGCAATCCCATATAGCTGGATGTAAGTTCCATATGTAATTTCCATATGTCGAGGAAAATTGCTTCTCTGAGTCTAAACTTGTGTCGGAGTTCTTGTTTTATCCAAAACCTAATAGCAAACCTCTGTGTTGACTTAGCTGCTCTTGAGGTGTTCCCAATTTTAACCTTGGCGAATTTCGGTTGTAGACTCTCTCTTAGACATGAAGACAAAAACCATATAATAATAATAATAATAATAATAACGACTTGAACGACTTGACGACTTGAAACTCTTCGCATCTACCAAAAAACAAATGCAATTGATGCTGAAAATGGTGGAAGGATTCTCGGAAGACATCAAAATGAAGTTTGGACTAGAAAAATGTCGACTGCTGAACATAACGAGAGGAAAAATAGAAGATGGTACGTTCAAACTCAGGGAAGGTGCAGAAATTGAAGCATTAAAGGAAGCAGACACATACAAGTATCTAGGCATAAAACAGGCAAGAAAAATCAATCAGACCCAGATGAAGAAAGAATTAACGGAGGAGTTCACCCGAAGATTGAGGAGGATTATGAAAACTGGTCTTAACAGCAAGAATCTGATAAAAGCGATTAACACCTACGCTTGCTCGGCGCTGATCTATTCATTTGGTATTATCTCTTGGACGACCACCGATTTAGCAGCTTTACAGAGAAATATAAGGACGATGCTGACTAAACACAATAAACATCACCCCAAAAGCTCAATAAAACGGACAGAGCTGCCACGACATCTTGGGGGTAGAGGAATTGTTGATTTTTCCAACCGTATGTCCCAGGAAATTGAAGGACTTCGAAAATATTTCTTGAGCAAGGCAGCTTCGTCAGAACTCCATCGAGTAGTTTGTGTTGCTGATAGTTCTACACCATTAAAGCTACAACAGGATCACTTGGAAACCGTCGAACACTCTGCAGAAAGTAAAATGCAGAAACTGATTGGCAAACCTTTGCATGGGAGGCACCAGAACGAGGTCAACCATGATTACGTCGACATATCTGCGACGAACTACTGGTTGACTTCCGGAAGGTTGTTTCCTGAGACAGAGGGCTTCATGCTCGCCATCCAGGATCAGGTGATTCCAACAAGAAATTACATGAAATACATCGCCAAGGATGCCTCAGTGGCGGACGATAGCTGTCGTTATGGCTGTGCGACACATGAAACTATCCAGCACATCACCGGGTGATGTCAGAAGTTCGCGGGCACGGAGTACAAGAATAGACATGATGCTGTTGCCAAGATTCTTCACCAAGAATTGGCACTAAAACACAAACTTCTAACTTCGAAAAAGGTTCCTTATTACAATTACCATCCGGATGCTGTGCTGGAAAACGAACATCACAAGCTCTACTGGGATCGCACGGTTCTCACAGACCGGAAAATAACACACAATAGACCAGACCTCATATTGCTCAATAAGGATGAGGACAGAGCACTATTCATCGACGTGGCAATTCCAAATAATAACAATCTTCTAGATGGGCCCACTGAAAAAATTTCAAAATACGGAGTTCCTCTTTAAGAATATGCACCACTTTTAACTATACGATGATTTTTCTAGGAGATATGCGTGTCAAAAGTTGATTTCGAAAATTTCCAAAAAAGATAGCGTCACTTAAAAATTCGTCAAGATCAAACGGTTCCACCGATGTCGATGACATTTCGAGATTTATTACTAGGAGAGCTGCTCTTTTGAAGTATGTATTACTTGTAGATCAACGATGATTTTTGTGGAAGTTACGCATCTCGAAAGCTGATCTTCGAAAAATTCTCAAAAAGATGGGGTCAGTTAAAAATTCGTCAAGATCGAACGGTTACATCGAGGTCGATGAAATTTCGAGATTTGTCACTAAAAGAGTTGCTTTTTTAGGATATGTATAATATTCGGATCTGCGATGATTTTGTAGGAGATACGCGTGTCAAAAGTTGATTTCGAAAATTTTCAAAAAAGATGGTATCACATGAAAATTCGTCAAGATCAAACGGTTGCACCGATGTCGATGAAATTTCGAGATTTTCTACTAGGCGAGCTGCTCTTTCGAAAAATATATCACTTTTGGATCTACGATGATTCTTATAGGAGTTAAGAATCTCGAAAGTTGACCTTCGAAAAATTCCCAAAAAGATGGGGTCAGTTAAATTTTTGTCAAGATCGAACGGTTACATTGAGGTCGATGAAATTTCGAGATCGAAAACTATGTGCAGTTTCAAGATTTGGTTCGAATTGATCAAACAGTTTTCAAGGAATTGATATCACACTTTGCCGAATTGACCACTGAAATCTCAATTCCTATCTGAACTATCGAACTGAAATTCAACATGTGCATCTCAATTCGAAAACTATGTGCAGTTTCAAGATTTGGTTCGAATTGATCCAATAGTTCCTTAGGAATTGAAATGATATTTTGCCGAATCGACTACTGAAATCTTCATTCCTATCAGAACTATCGATCTGAAATTCAACATGTGCATCTCAATTCGAAAACTATGTGCAGTTTCAAGATTTGGATCGAATTGGTTCAACAGTTTTCGAGGAATTGATATCACACTTTGCCGAATAGACCACTGAAATCTCAATTCCTATCAGAACTATCGAACTGAAATTCAACATGTGCATCACATTTCGAAAACTATGTGCAGTTTCAAAATTTGGTTCAAATTGATCCAACAGTTTTCAAGGAATTGATATCACACTTTGCCGAATTGACAACTGAAATCTCAATTCCTATCTGAACTATCGAACTGAAATTCAACATGTGTATCTCAATTCGAAAACTGTGTAAAATTTCAAGATTTGGTTCGAATTGATCCAACATTGTTCGAGGAATTAGTATCACACTTTGCCGAATTGACCACTGAAATATCAATTCCTATCTGAACTATCGAACTGAAATTCAACATGTGCATCCCATTTCGAAAACTATGTGCAGTTTCAAAATTTGGTTCGAATTGATTCAACAGTTTTCGAGGAATTGATATCACACTTTACCGAATTGACCACTGAAATCTCAATTCCTATCTGAACTATCGAACTGAAATTCAACATGTGCATCTCAATTCGAAAACTATGTGCAGTTTCAAGATTTGGTTCGAATTGATCCAATAGTTCCTTAGGAATTGAAATAATATTTTGTCGAATCGACCACTGAAATCTCCATTCCTATCAGAACTATCGATCTGAAATTCAACATGTGCGTCTCATTTCGATAACTATGTGCAGTAAAAAGATTTGGGTCGTATTGGTCCAACAGTTTTTGAGAAATTGATATCACACTTTGCCGAATAGACCACTGAAATCTCAATTCCTATCAGAACTATCGAACTGAAATTCAACATGTGCATCACATTTCGAAAACTATGTGCAGTTTCAAAATTTGGTTCAAATTGATCCAACAGTTTTCCAGGAATTGATATCACACTTTGCCGCATTGACAACTGAAATCTCAATTCCTATCTGAACTATCGAACTGAAATTCAACATTTGCATCTCAATTCGAAAACTGTGTGCAGTTTCAAGATTCGGTTCGAATCGATCCAATAGTTCCTCAGGAATTGAAATGATATTTTGCCGAATCGACTACTGAAATCTTCACTCCTATCAGAACTATCGATCTGAAATTTAACATGTGCATCTCAATTCGAAAACTATGTGCAGTTTCAAGATTTGGGTCGAATTGGTTCAACAGTTTTTGAGGAATTGATATCACACTTTGCCGAATAGACCACTGAAATCTCAATTCCTATCAGAACTATCGAACTGAAATTCAACATATGCATCTCATTTCGAAAACTATGTGCAGTTTCAAGATTTGGTTCGAATTGATCCAACAGTTTTCAAGGAATTGATATCACACTTTGCCGAATTGACCACTGAAATCTCAATTCCTTTCTGAACTTACGAACTGAAATTCAACATGTGCATCTCAATCCGAAAACTATGTGCAGTTTCAAGATTTGGTTCGAATCGATCCAATAGTTCCTTAGGAATTGAAATGATATTTTGCCGAATCGACTACTGAAATCTTCATTCCTATCAGAACTATCAGAAATTCAACATGTGCATCTCAATTCGAAAACTATGTGCAGTTTCAAGATTTGGTTCGAATTGATCCAACAGTTTTCGAGGAATTGATATCACACTTTGCCGAATTGACCACTGAAATCTCCATTCCTATCTGAACTATCGAACTGAAATTCAACATGTGCATCTCAATTCGAAAACTATGTGCAGTTTCAAGATTTGGTTCGAATCGATCCAATAGTTCCTTAGGAATTGAAGTGATATTTTGCCGAATCGACTACTGAAATCTTCATTCCTATCAGAACTATCGATCTGAAATTCAACATGTGCATCTCAATTCGAAAACTATGTGCAGTTTCAAGATTTGGTTCGAATTGATCCAATAGTTCCTTAGGAATTGAAATGATATTTTGTCGAATCGACCACTGAAATCTCCATTCCTATCAGAACTATCGAACTGAAATTCAACATGTGCATCATATTTCGAAAACTATGTGCAGTTTCAAAATTTGGTTCAAATTGATCCAACAGTTTTCAAGGAATTGATATCACACTTTGCCGAATTGACAACTGAAATCTCCATTCCTATCTGAACTATCGAACTGAAATTCAACATGTGCATCTCAATTCGAAAACTGTGTAAAATTTCAAGATTTGGTTCGAATTGTTCCAACATTGTTCGAGGAATTAGTATCACACTTTGCCGAATTGACCACTGAAATCTCAATTCCTATCTGAACTATCGAACTGAAATTCAACATGTGCATCCCATTTCGAAAACTATGGGCAGTTTCAAAATTTGGTTCGAATTGATTCAACAGTTTTCGTGGAATTGATATCACACTTTGCCGAATTGACCACTGAAATCTCAATTCCTATCTGAACTATCGAACTGAAATTCAACATGTGCATCTCAATTCGAAAACTATGTGCAGTTTCAAGATTTGGTTCGAATTGATCCAAGAGTTCTTTAGGAATTGAAATAATATTTTGTCGAATCGACCACTGAAATCTCCATTCCTATCAGAACTATCGATCTGAAATACAACATGTGCGTCTCATTTCGAAAACTATGTGCAGTTTCAAGATTTGGGTCGAATTGGTCCAACAGTTTTTGAGAAATTGATATCACACTTTGCCGAATAGACCACTGAAATCTCAATTCCTATCAGAACTATCGAACTGAAATTCAACATGTGCATCACATTTCGAAAACTATGTGCAGTTTCAAAATTTGGTTCAAATTGATCCAACAGTTTTCAAGGAATTGATATCACACTTTGCCGAATTGACAACTGAAATCTCAATTCCTATCTGAACTATCGAACTGAAATTCAACATGTGCATCTCAATTCGAAAACTGTGTGAAATTTCAAGATTTGGTTCGAATTGATCCAACATTGTTCGAGGAATTAGTATCACACTTTGCCGAATTGACCACTGAAATCTCAATTCCTATCTGAACTATCGAACTGAAATTCAACATGTGCATCCCATTTCGAAAACTATGTGCAGTTTCAAAATTTGGTTCGAATTGATTCAACAGTTTTCGAGGAATTGATATCACACTTTGCCGAATTGACCACTGAAATCTCAATTCCTATCTGAACTATCGAACTGAAATTCAACATGTGCATCTCAATTCGAAAACTATGTGCAGTTTCAAGATTTGGTTCGAATTGATCCAATAGTTCCTTAGGAATTGAAATGATATTTTGCCGAATCGACTACAAAAATCTTCATTCCTATCAGAACTATCGAACTGAAATTCAACATGTGCATCTCAATTCGAAAACTATGTGCAGTTTCAAGATTTGGTTCGAATTGATCCAATAGTTCCTTAGGAATTGAAATAATATTTTGTCGAATCGACCACTGAAATCTCCATTCCTATCAGAACTATCGATCTGAAATTCAACATGTGCGTCTCATTTCGAAAACTATGTGCAGTTTCAAGATTTGGGTCGAATTGGTCCAACAGTTTTTGAGGAATTGATATGACACTTTGCCGAATAGACCACTGAAATCTCAATTCCTATCTGCACTATCGAACTGAAATTCAACATGTGCATCTCAATTCGAAAACTATGTTCAATTTCAAGATTTGGTTCGATTGATCCAACAGTTTTCGAGGAATTGTATCACACTTTGCCGAATTGACCACTGAAATCTCAATTCCTATCTGAACTATCGAACTGAAATTCAACATGTGCATCTCAATTCGAAAACTATGTGCAGTTTCAAGATTTGGTTCGAATCGATCCAATAGTACCTCAGGAATTGAAATGATATTTTGCCGAATCGACTACTGAAATCTTCATTCCTATCAGAACTATCGAACTGAAATTCAATATGTGCATCTCAATCCGAAAACAATGTAAAGTTTCAAGATTTGGTTCGAATTGATTCAACAGTTTTCGAGGAATTGATATGACACTTTGCCGAATTGACCACTGAAATCACAATTCCTATCTGAACTATCGAACTAAAATTCAACATGTGCATCTCAAATCAAAAACTGTGTACAGATGTGCATAAGAGTTTTCGTCGATCACGGCTAGCCCTGCAAGATGTTGAGGTGACCACTAGCATTATAATCTTCTTATACTACCTAGTATTCTAGTATCTAGTATCACTCCATCTTGATGAACAAATCCTCCCGTTTCCGACATCAGCTCAGCCGACTCCAGAAAAGCAGAAGATGATTTTTACAGCAAGTCATGGTCTTTCAATCTCTTGAAATATATAAAGTATATGTTTACTCATATGATATTCGAATGAAAACTTCAGTTTTGCTTGTCTAATCTGGCTTTCTAATATCTTTTGTTCTGCTGGCGTGATAGATTTTCCTACTAGCTTAAGATCGATTCATATGTCGGATATTAGCTTCTCCAAAGCACTCTAGCTCTTGGACTTTGATTTTATTATGAGCTACTGTTCCCTTGAGTGGGTCTTGACCTCTCAATAATCTTATTCCATTTCCAACTTTTGTGTATAATGCTGGTATTGCAAACTTTGAAACCCCTGTCTTCCTGCATTCAAGGAAAGTATATCCTTTGTATCGAAGACTTACAGTTACAGTTTGTTCGGCGCATCTGTCGAATCCCCCAGACCTGCTACCGCGACCAAAGCGGTCTATTGTGGCACACAAACGAGCTCAAAGAGCTAAACTTCTACCTCCAGTGCCATCTTCCAAGGGAAGAGGTGATAACAGAGGAGGAGCAGTTCATGAGTTCCCCTAGAACCAGCCTGAGCGAACCTTGTCTGCTGCTGGGCAGTCACTGAGGATATGCTCAATGGTTTAGTCCTCCTATAAGCAAAGAGAGTCCTTGTATATCGAAGAGCTAGGATGCAGGCTACGATTCATATTCAAACTCTTCTATCGAACTCGAGAATTTCATTCGCCGTCCATTTAATCACCCTGAGAGAGTAGTTGACTCCCCAGACTGCCAAATTTTTCGTAGGATAAACTAGCGACTGTGTAGTTAATGCATTCCTAATTTAAGTTATCTCCAGAGCACCACTCTCTCACATTCATTTGTTATAAAAAAAAAAACGAAAAAAAAATATATAACGTTTTTAAAATTATTACATAATCACTAAAGCTCTTCTTGACAAAAAGACACTTAAAGAGTGTTTGAAACATCCTGAAATACGATTCCCCAAGTGAGCAGTCCACAAACTAAGGATGATAGCCATCATAAATATAGAGGTGTTTTGAAAGATGAAAGTTGTAATAACTGGAGCCAATGTTATAATAATACGATCACGTCACTCATTCGAGTTCGAATAATCCCACTGTACTAGATTCTAAAACATATGTGGCAACTACGCTGGACGCAACAACATGCTAAAGGTGAAAGACTGAATAAAATTCGGACGCAGCATTGTGCTATATATGAAAACAAAATATACGCCGGACGCACTAATGGTAGGACCATGTAAGGACGCAATAATGTGCGTATATCAACTTCTTTATTAATGAAGATATTTGAGATCTGAAACGACCAAACTACGTAATTTTTTGCGTAGATTAATATACTTCGATCAGATTCCACCTAGGTAGCGTATTTCTGGGAGACGCAATAAGGTTGCTTTTTGAAAGGACGCAATAAAGTATGCCAGATGTAAATATATATATATATATATATATATATATATATATATATATATATATATATATATACATATATATATATATATATATATATATACATATATATATATATATATATATATATATATATATATATATATATATATATATATATATATATATATATATATATATATATATATATATAGTTATAAAGTGTTCATACCACCTCCGAAATAGTAACTCGTTTAACGCTCTTACCTCATATATATCGCTGTCACCTCCGAAATCGGAGGTGACAACGTTTTGCCTTGTTTTTTAGCTTGTTAGATTCAGGAGGCTTCAGGGATCAACATATCAAAAAATCGTTTTGAGGTCACAACGCACCCCCTTTATGTACTGAACAATCTTTTAGTTCGAGTGTATATCACTGGCGCTAGTGTGCTAAGCTGTATATCGAAGAATTGCTCTGGAAGACTCTTTGCTCGTTAGCACCTCCGAAAATGGCAACGTTGTACTGTGCAAGCAGATGTAGACAGGCGGAATATCAGTATACGGAGGAATTAAGAGAAGAGAGGCGCAGCGCGTTATCTCCTCCATTATTGCAATCCAGGCGGCATATCTCAACGATTTTTTATCGCATTCTTCTGTAGGGGAAAGAATCACGTGAAAGAAAACCAATCTTGGCTCTCTCGAATGGGATTATGACTGTTTATGTTTCATCGTGTGTATCTATGCATCCGTTGAACTTCTTTCATCTCAAGCTGACACTATAATTCTGAATTTGGCGAACTATTTCATTACCTATCTGAAAACAAATCGATTTGAGTCTTGTCCATAATAATATTGCTTCTCCCTATGGAAATGATCCATATAGATAATACTACCTATTAGAATAACGAATAATTAGTATTGTTGCATTGCGTATAATAAAATGAACTGTTCAGAGAAAAAAAATTTTTTTGGAAAAGAATATTCAGATGTAAATGGTGATGAATATTCAAGGACAATGAGCCATTCCGAAAATTTTCATTTCAGAATCAAGAGAAAGAATGCTACAAATTTTACAATATCACAGAAATTGTCGTCTGCTGAACCGAATGTTGGACATTGTTGTGTTATTTCAAATATAACGCTCTATATATTTTTCTTAAATCGGATTGCTCAATGATTTTGAGCACAGATTTCTTTGCTCAGAAACATCTCTTTTATTATCGATTATGTTTGAATATTGGATTTTCCCGAATATTTAAAGAGCTTGTACCATCTCTCTGGTTAAAATTTTTTAGTGATATATCATAAAGAAAATTACCAACTATATCGAAACAAGATTTTATGGAGAATTATCCAAAACAGATTTGCATTTTTTGATAGATCATACAGGATTTAAGGGAAAAAATAAAAAAAAATTGAAGTCTTTTGAATGCCTCGAGTCAACATATTTTGAAATTGCAACCATATTTTTGTCAAGACATGATGAATCTACAAAGTGAAGTTAATAATAAAGATACATACGAACTGAAATTCAACATGTGCATCTCAATTCGAAAACTGTGTACAGTTTCGAGGTTTGGGTCGTATTGATCCAATAGTTCCTTAGGAATTGAAATGATATTTTGCCGAATCGACTACTGAAATCTTCATTCCTATCAGAACTATCGATCTGAAATTCAACATGTGCATCTCAATTCGAAAACTATGTGCGGTTTCAAGATTTGGGTCGAATTGGTTCAACAGTTTTTGAGGAATTGATATCACACTTTGCCGAATAGACCACTGAAATCTCAATTCCTATCAGAAATATCGAACTGAAATTCAACATATGCATCTCATTTCGAAAACTATGTGTGCAGTTTCAAGATTTGGTTCGAATTGAACCAACAGTTTTCGAGGAATTGATATCACACTTTGCCGAATAGACCACGGAAATCTCAATTCCTATCTGCACTATCGAAATGAAATTCAACATGTGCATCTCAATTCGAAAACTATGTTCAATTTCAAGATTTGGTTCGATTGATCAAACAGTTTTCGAGGAATTGATATCACACTTTGCCGAATTGACCACTGAAATCTCAAGTCCTTTCTGAACTATCGAACTGAAATTCAACATGTGCATCTCAATTCGAAAACTATGTGCAGTTTCAAGATTTGGTTCGAATCGATCCAATAGTACCTTAGGAATTGAAATGATATTTTGCCGAATCGACTACTGAAATCTTCATTCCTATCAGAACTATCGATCTGAAATTCAACATGTGCGTCTCATTTCGACAACTATGTGCAGTTTCAAGATTTGGGTCGAATTGGTCCAACAGTTTTTGAGAAATTGATATCACACTTTGCCGAATAGACCACTGAAATCTCAATTCCTATCAGAACTATCGAACTGAAATTCAACATGTGCATCACATTTCGAAAACTATGTGCAGTTTCAAAATTTGGTTCAAATTGATCCAACAGTTTTCAAGGAATTGATATCACACTTTGCCGAATTGACAACTGAAATCTCAATTCCTATCTGAACTATCGAACTGAAATTCAACATGTGCATCTCAATTCGAAAACTGTGTAAAATTTCAAGATTTGGTTCGAATTGATCCAACATTGTTCGAGGAATTAGTATCACACTTTGCCGAATTGACCACTGAAATCTCAATTCCCATCTGAACTATCGAACTGAAATTCAACATGTGCATCCCATTTCGAAAACTATGTGCAGTTTCAAAATTTGGTTCGAATTGATTCAACAGTTTTCGAGGAATTGATATCACACTTTGCCGAATTGACCACTGAAATCTCAATTCCAATCTGAACTATCGAACTTCCAAGAAGAATTTCCAAAAAAGATAGCGTCACTTAAAAATTCGTCAAGATCAAACGATTCCACCGATGTCGATGAAATTTCGAGATTTATTACTAGGAGAGCTGCTCTTTTGAAAAATGTATTACTTGTAGATCAACGATTATTTTTGTGGAAGTTACGCATCTCGAAAGCTGATCTTCGAAAAATTCCCAAAAAGATGGGGTCAGTTAAAAATTCGTCAAGATCGAACGGTTACATCGAGGTCGATATACTTTCCTTGAATGCAGGAAGACAGGGGTTTCAAAGTTTGCAATACCAGCATTATACACAAAAGTTGGAAATGGAATAAGATTATTGAGAGGTCAAGACCCACTCAAGGGAACAGTAGCTCATAATAAAATCAAAGTCCAAGAGCTAGAGTGCTTTGGAGAAGCTAATATCCGACATATGAATCGATCTTAAGCTAGTAGGAAAATCTATCACGCCAGCAGAACAAAAGATATTAGAAAGCCAGATTAGACAAGCAAAACTGAAGTTTTCATTCGAATATCATATGAGTAAACATATACTTTATATATTTCAAGAGATTGAAAGACCATGACTTGCTGTAAAAATCATCTTCTGCTTTTCTGGAGTCGGCTGAGCTGATGTCGGAAACGGGAGGATTTGTTCATCAAGATGGAGTGATACTAGATACTAGAATACTAGGTAGTATAAGAAGATTATAATGCTAGTGGTCACCTCAACATCTTGCAGGGCTAGCCGTGATCGACGAAAACTCTTATGCACATCTGTACACAGTTTTTGATTTGAGATGCACATGTTGAATTTTAGTTCGATAGTTCAGATAGGAATTGTGATTTCAGTGGTCAATTCGGCAAAGTGTCATATCAATTCCTCGAAAACTGTTGGATCAATTCGAACCAAATCTTGAAACTTTACATTGTTTTCGGATTGAGATGCACATATTGAATTTCAGTTCGATAGTTCTGATAGGAATGAAGATTTCAGTAGTCGATTCGGCAAAATATCATTTCAATTCCTGAGGTACTATTGAATCGATTCGAACCAAATCTTGAAACTGCACATAGTTTTCGAATTGAGATGCACATGTTGAATTTCAGTTCGATAGTTCAGATAGGAATTGAGATTTCAGTGGTCAATTCGGCAAAGTGTGATACAATTCCTCGAAAACTGTTGGATCAATCGAACCAAATCTTGAAATTGAACATAGTTTTCGAATTGAGATGCACATGTTGAATTTCAGTTCGATAGTGCAGATAGGAATTGAGATTTCAGTGGTCTATTCGGCAAAGTGTCATATCAATTCCTCAAAAACTGTTGGACCAATTCGACCCAAATCTTGAAACTGCACATAGTTTTCGAAATGAGACGCACATGTTGAATTTCAGATCGATAGTTCTGATAGGAATGGAGATTTCAGTGGTCGATTCGACAAAATATTATTTCAATTCCTAAGGAACTATTGGATCAATTCGAACCAAATCTTGAAACTGCACATAGTTTTCGAATTGAGATGCACATGTTGAATTTCAGTTCGATAGTTCTGATAGGAATGAAGATTTTTGTAGTCGATTCGGCAAAATATCATTTCAATTCCTAAGGAACTATTGGATCAATTCGAACCAAATCTTGAAACTGCACATAGTTTTCGAATTGAGATGCACATGTTGAATTTCAGTTCGATAGTTCAGATAGGAATTGAGATTTCAGTGGTCAATTCGGCAAAGTGTGATATCAATTCCTCGAAAACTGTTGAATCAATTCGAACCAAATTTTGAAACTGCACATAGTTTTCGAAATGGGATGCACATGTTGAATTTCAGTTCGATAGTTCAGATAGGAATTGAGATTTCAGTGGTCAATTCGGCAAAGTGTGATACTAATTCCTCGAACAATGTTGGATCAATTCGAACCAAATCTTGAAATTTCACACAGTTTTCGAATTGAGATGCACATGTTGAATTTCAGTTCGATAGTTCAGATAGGAATTGAGATTTCAGTTGTCAATTCGGCAAAGTGTGATATCAATTCCTTGAAAACTGTTGGATCAATTTGAACCAAATTTTGAAACTGCACATAGTTTTCGAAATGTGATGCACATGTTGAATTTCAGTTCGATAGTTCTGATAGGAATTGAGATTTCAGTGGTCTATTCGGCAAAGTGTGATATCAATTTCTCAAAAACTGTTGGACCAATTCGACCCAAATCTTGAAACTGCACATAGTTTTCGAAATGAGACGCACATGTTGTATTTCAGATCGATAGTTCTGATAGGAATGGAGATTTCAGTGGTCGATTCGACAAAATATTATTTCAATTCCTAAAGAACTCTTGGATCAATTCGAACCAAATCTTGAAACTGCACATAGTTTTCGAATTGAGATGCACATGTTGAATTTCAGTTCGATAGTTCAGATAGGAATTGAGATTTCACTGGTCAATTCGGCAAAGTGTGATATCAATTCCACGAAAACTGTTGAATCAATTCGAACCAAATTTTGAAACTGCCCATAGTTTTCGAAATGGGATGCACATGTTGAATTTCAGTTCGATAGTTCAGATAGGAATTGAGATTTCAGTGGTCAATTCGGCAAAGTGTGATACTAATTCCTCTAACAATGTTGGAACAATTCGAACCAAATCTTGAAATTTTACACAGTTTTCGAATTGAGATGCACATGTTGAATTTCAGTTCGATAGTTCAGATAGGAATGGAGATTTCAGTTGTCAATTCGGCAAAGTGTGATATCAATTCCTTGAAAACTGTTGGATCAATTTGAACCAAATTTTGAAACTGCACATAGTTTTCGAAATATGATGCACATGTTGAATTTCAGTTCGATAGTTCTGATAGGAATGGAGATTTCAGTGGTCGATTCGACAAAATATCATTTCAATTCCTAAGGAACTATTGGATCAATTCGAACCAAATCTTGAAACTGCACATAGTTTTCGAATTGAGATGCACATGTTGAATTTCAGATCGATAGTTCTGATAGGAATGAAGATTTCAGTAGTCGATTCGGCAAAATATCACTTCAATTCCTAAGGAACTATTGGATCGATTCGAACCAAATCTTGAAACTGCACATAGTTTTCGAATTGAGATGCACATGTTGAATTTCAGTTCGATAGTTCAGATAGGAATGGAGATTTCAGTGGTCAATTCGGCAAAGTGTGATATCAATTCCTCGAAAACTGTTGGATCAATTCGAACCAAATCTTGAAACTGCACATAGTTTTCGAATTGAGATGCACATGTTGAATTTCTGATAGTTCTGATAGGAATGAAGATTTCAGTAGTCGATTCGGCAAAATATCATTTCAATTCCTAAGGAACTATTGGATCGATTCGAACCAAATCTTGAAACTGCACATAGTTTTCGGATTGAGATGCACATGTTGAATTTCAGTTCGTAAGTTCAGAAAGGAATTGAGATTTCAGTGGTCAATTCGGCAAAGTGTGATATCAATTCCTTGAAAACTGTTGGATCAATTCGAACCAAATCTTGAAACTGCACATAGTTTTCGAAATGAGATGCATATGTTGAATTTCAGTTCGATAGTTCTGATAGGAATTGAGATTTCAGTGGTCTATTCGGCAAAGTGTGATATCAATTCCTCAAAAACTGTTGAACCAATTCGACCCAAATCTTGAAACTGCACATAGTTTTCGAATTGAGATGCACATGTTAAATTTCAGATCGATAGTTCTGATAGGAATGAAGATTTCAGTAGTCGATTCGGCAAAATATCATTTCAATTCCTAAGGAACTATTGGATCGATTCGAACCGAATCTTGAAACTGCACATAGTTTTCGAATTGAGATGCACATGTTGAATTTCAGTTCGATAGTTCAGATAGGAATTGAGATTTCAGTGGTCAATTCGGCAAAGTGTGATATCAATTCCTCGAAAACTGTTGAATCAATTCGAACCAAATTTTGAAACTGCACATAGTTTTCGAAATGGGATGCACATGTTGAATTTCAGTTCGATAGTTCAGATAGGAATTGAGATTTCAGTGGTCAATTCGGCAAAGTGTGATACTAATTCCTCGAACAATGTTGGATCAATTCGAACCAAATCTTGAAATTTTACACAGTTTTCGAATTGAGATGCACATGTTGAATTTCAGTTCGATAGTTCAGATAGGAATTGAGATTTCAGTTGTCAATTCGGCAAAGTGTGATATCAATTCCTTGAAAACTGTTGGATCAATTTGAACCAAATTTTGAAACTGCACATAGTTTTCGAAATGTGATGCACATGTTGAATTTCAGTTCGATAGTTCTGATAGGAATGGAGATTTCAGTGGTCGATTCGACAAAATATCATTTCAATTCCTAAGGAACTATTGGATCAATTCGAACCAAATCTTGAAACTGCACATAGTTTTCGAATTGAGATGCACATGTTGAATTTTAGTTCGATAGTTCAGATAGGAATTGAGATTTCAGTGGTCAATTCGGCAAAGTGTGATATCAATTCTTCGAAAACTGTTTGATCAATTTGAACCAAATTTTGAAACTGCACATAGTTTTCGAAATGGGATGCACATGTTGAATTTCAGTTCGATAGTTCAGATAGGAATTGAGATTTCAGTGGTCAATTCGGCAAAGTGTGAATCTAATTCCTCGAACAATGTTGGATCAATTCGAACCAAATCTTGAAATTTTACACAGTTTTCGAATTGAGATGCAAATGTTGAATTTCAGTTCGATAGTTCAGATAGGAATTGAGATTTCAGTTGTCAATGCGGCAAAGTGTGATATCAATTCCTGGAAAACTGTTGGATCAATTTGAACCAAATTTTGAAACTGCACATAGTTTTCGAAATGTGATGCACATGTTGAATTTCAGTTCGATAGTTCTGATAGGAATTGAGATTTCAGTGGTCTATTCGGCAAAGTGTGATATCAATGTTGGACCAATACGACCCAAATCTTTTTACTGCACATAGTTATCGAAATGAGACGCACATGTTGAATTTCAGATCGATAGTTCTGATAGGAATGGAGATTTCAGTGGTCGATTCGACAAAATATTATTTCAATTCCTAAGGAACTATTGGATCAATTCGAACCAAATCTTGAAACTGCACATAGTTTTCGAATTGAGATGCACATGTTGAATTTCAGTTCGATAGTTCAGATAGGAATTGAGATTTCAGTGGTCAATTCGGTAAAGTGTGATATCAATTCCTCGAAAACTGTTGAATCAATTCGAACCAAATTTTGAAACTGCACATAGTTTTCGAAATGGGATGCACATGTTGAATTTCAGTTCGATAGTTCAGATAGGAATTGATATTTCAGTGGTCAATTCGGCAAAGTGTGATACTAATTCCTCGAACAATGTTGGATCAATTCGAACCAAATCTTGAAATTTTACACAGTTTTCGAATTGAGATACACATGTTGAATTTCAGTTCGATAGTTCAGATAGGAATTGAGATTTCAGTTGTCAATTCGGCAAAGTGTGATATCAATTCCTTGAAAACTGTTGGATCAATTTGAACCAAATTTTGAAACTGCACATAGTTTTCGAAATGTGATGCACATGTTGAATTTCAGTTCGATAGTTCTGATAGGAATTGAGATTTCAGTGGTCTATTCGGCAAAGTGTGATATCAATTCCTCGAAAACTGTTGAACCAATTCGATCCAAATCTTGAAACTGCACATAGTTTTCGAATTGAGATGCACATGTTGAATTTCAGATCGATAGTTCTGATAGGAATGAAGATTTCAGTAGTCGATTCGGCAAAATATCATTTCAATTCCTAAGGAACTATTGGATCAATTCGAACCAAATCTTGAAACTGCACATAGTTTTCGGATTGAGATGCACATGTTGAATTTCAGTTCGATAGTTCAGATAGGAATTGAGATTTCAGTGGTCAATTCGGCAAAGTGTGATATCAATTCCTTGAAAACTGTTTGATCAATTCGAACCAAATCTTGAAACTGCACATAGTTTTCGATCTCGAAATTTCATCGACCTCAATGTAACCGTTCGATCTTGACAAAAATTTAACTGACCCCATCTTTTTGGGAATTTTTCGAAGGTCAACTTTCGAGATTCTTAACTCCTATAAGAATCATCGTAGATCCACAAGTGATATATTTTTCGAAAGAGCAGCTCGCCTAGTAGAAAATCTCGAAATTTCATCGACATCGGTGCAACCGTTTGATCTTGACGAATTTTCATGTGATACCATCTTTTTTGAAAATTTTCGAAATCAACTTTTGACACGCGTATCTCCTACAAAATCATCGCAGATCCGAATATTATACATATCCTAAAAAAGCAACTCTTTTAGTGACAAATCTCGAAATTTCATCGACCTCGATGTAACCGTTCGATCTTGACGAATTTTTAACTGACCCCATCTTTTTGAGAATTTTTCGAAGATAATCTTTCGAGATGCGTAACTTCCACAAAAATCATCGTTGATCTACAAGTAATACATACTTCAAAAGAGCAGCTCTCCTAGTAATAAATCTCGAAATGTCATCGACATCGGTGGAACCGTTTGATCTTGACGAATTTTTAAGTGACGCTATCTTTTTTGGAAATTTTCGAAATCAACTTTTGACACGCATATCTCCTAGAAAAATCATCGTATAGTTAAAAGTGGTGCATATTCTTAAAGAGGAACTCCGTATTTTGAAATTTTTTCAGTGGGCCCATCTAGAAGATTGTTATTATTTGGAATTGCCACGTCGATGAATAGTGCTCTGTCCTCATCCTTATTGAGCAATATGAGGTCTGGTCTATTGTGTGTTATTTTCCGGTCTGTGAGAACCGTGCGATCCCAGTAGAGCTTGTGATGTTCGTTTTCCAGCACAGCATCCGGATGGTAATTGTAATAAGGAACCTTTTTTCGAAGTTAGAAGTTTGTGTTTTAGTGCCAATTCTTGGTGAAGAATCTTGGCAACAGCATCATGTCTATTCTTGTACTCCGTGCCCGCGAACTTCTGACATCACCCGGTGATGTGCTGGATAGTTTCATGTGTCGCACAGCCATAACGACAGCTATCGTCCGCCACTGAGGCATCCTTGGCGATGTATTTCATGTAATTTCTTGTTGGAATCACCTGATCCTGGATGGCGAGCATGAAGCCCTCTGTCTCAGGAAACAACCTTCCGGAAGTCAACCAGTAGTTCGACGCAGATATGTCGACGTAATCATGGTTGACCTCGTTCTGGTGCCTCGAACCAAATTTTGAAACTGCACATAGTTTTCGAAATGGGATGCACATGTTGAATTTCAGTTCGATAGTTCAGATAGGAATTGAGATTTCAGTGGTCAATTCGGCAAAGTGTGATACTAATTCCTCGAACAATGTTGGATCAATTCGAACCAAATCTTGAAATTTTACACAGTTTTCGGATTGAGATGCACATGTTGAATTTCAGTTCGTAAGTTCAGAAAGGAATTGAGATTTCAGTGGTCAATTCGGCAAAGTGTGATATCAATTCCTTGAAAACTGTTGGATCAATTCGAACCAAATCTTGAAACTGCACATAGTTTTCGAAATGTGATGCACATGTTGAATTTCAGTTCGATAGTTCTGATAGGAATGGAGATTTCAGTGGTCGATTCGACAAAATATTATTTCATTTCCTAAGGAACTATTGGATCAATTCGAACCAAATCTTGAAACAGCACATAGTTTTCGAATTGAGATGCACATGTTGAATTTCAGTTCGATAGTTCAGATAGGAATTGAGATTTCAGTGGTCAATTCGGCAAAGTGTGATATCAATTCCACGAAAACTGTTGAATCAATTCGAACCAAATTTTGAAACTGCACATACTTTTCGAAATGGGATGCACATGTTGAATTTCAGTTCGATAGTTCAGATAGGAATTGAGATTTCAGTGGTCAATTCGGCAAAGTGTGATACTAATTCCTCGAACAATGTTGGATCAATTCGAACCAAATCTTGAAATTTTACACAGTTTTCGAATTGAGATGCACATGTTGAATTTCAGTTCGATAGTTCAGATAGGAATTGAGATTTCAGTTGTCAATTCGGCAAAGTGTGATATCAATTCCTTGAAAACTGTTGGATCAATTTGAACCAAATTTTGAAACGGCACATAGTTTTCGAAATATGATGCACATGTTGAATTTCAGTTCGATAGTTCTGATAGGAATGGAGATTTCAGTGGTCGATTCGACAAAATATCATTTCAATTCCTAAGGAACTATTGGATCAATTCGAACCAAATCTTGAAACTGCACATAGTTTTCTAATTGAGATGCACATGTTGAATTTTAGTTCGATAGTTCAGATTGGAATTGAGATTTCAGTGGTCAATTCGGCAAAGTGTGATATCAATTCTTCGAAAACTGTTTGATCAATTTGAACCAAATTTTGAAACTGCACATTGTTTTCGAAATGGGATGCACATGTTGAATTTCAGTTCGATAGTTCAGATAGGAATTGAGATTTCAGTTGTCAATTCGGCAAAGTGTGATATCAATTCCTTGAAAACTGTTGGATCAATTTAAACCAAATTTTGAAACTGCACATAGTTTTCGAAATGTGATGCACTTGTTGAATTTCAGTTCGATAGTTCTGATAGGAATTGAGATTTCAGTGGTCTATTCGGCAAAGTGTGATATCAATTTCTCAAAAACTGTTGGACCAATTCGACCCAAATCTTGAAACTGCACATAGTTTTCGAAATGAGACGCACATGTTGAATTTCAGATCGATGGTTCTGATAGGAATGGAGATTTCAGTGGTCGATTCGGCAAAATATTATTTCAATTCCTAAGGAACTATTGGATCAATTCGAACCAAATCTTGAAACTGCACATAGTTTTCGAATTGAGATGCACATGTTGAATTTCAGTTCGATAGTTCAGATAGGAATTGAGATTTCAGTGGTCAATTCGGCAAAGTGTGATATCAATTCCTCGAAAACTGTTGAATCAATTCGAACCAAATTTTGAAACTGCACATAGTTTTCGAAATGTGATGCACATGTTGAATTTCAGTTCGATAGTTCTGATAGGAATGGAGATTTCAGTGGTCGATTCGACAAAATATCATTTCAATTCCTAAGGAACTATTGGATCAATTCGAACCAAATCTTGAAACTGCACATAGTTTTCGAATTGAGATGCACATGTTGAATTTTATTTCGATAGTTCAGATAGGAATTGAGATTTCAGTGGTCAATTCGGCAAAGTGTGCTATCAATTCTTCGAAAACTGTTTGATCAATTTGAACCAAATTTTGAAACTGCACATAGTTTTCGAAATGGGATGCACATGTTGAATTTCAGTTCGATAGTTCAGATAGGAATTGAGATTTCAGTGGTCAATTCGGCAAAGTGTGAATCTAATTCCTCGAACAATGTTGGATCAATTCGAACCAAATCTTGAAATTTTACACAGTTTTCGAATTGAGATGCAAATGTTGAATTTCAGTTCGATAGTTCAGATAGGAATTGAGATTTCAGTTGTCAATAAGGCAAAGTGTGATATCAATTTCTTGAAAACTGTTGGATCAATTTGAACCAAATTTTGAAACTGCACATAGTTTTCGAAATGTGATGCACATGTTGAATTTCAGTTCGATAGTTCTGATAGGAATTGAGATTTCAGTGGTCTATTCGGCAAAGTGTGATATCAATTTCTCAAAAACTGTTGGACCAATACGACCCAAATCTTTTTACTGCACATAGTTTTCGAAATGAGACGCACATGTTGAATTTCAGATCGATAGTTCTGATAGGAATGGAGATTTCAGTGGTCGATTCGACAAAATATTATTTCAATTCCTAAGGAACTTTTGGATCAATTCGAACTAAATCTTGAAACTGCACATAGTTTTCGAATTGAGATGCACATGTTGAATTTCAGTTCGATAGTTCAGATAGGAATTGAGATTTCAGTGGTCAATTCGGCAAAGTGTGATATCAATTCCTCGAAAACTGTTGAATCAATTCGAACCAAATTTTGAAACTGCACATAGTTTTCGAAATGGGATGCACATGTTGAATTTCAGTTCGATAGTTCAGATAGGAATTGAGATTTCAGTGGTCAATTCGGCAAAGTGTGATACTAATTCCTCGAACAATGTTGGATCAATTCGAACCAAATCTTGAAATTTTACACAGTTTTCGAATTGAGATGCACATGTTGAATTTCAGTTCGATAGTTCAGATAGGAATTGAGATTTCAGTTGTCAATTCGGCAAAGTGTGATATCAATTCCTTGAAAACTGTTGGATCAATTTGAACCAAATTTTGAAACTGCACATATACTTCATTCACTTTTATTTTAGCAGTCGGTTGGCCATGGAAATTTGACACATTTCACTCTGTATAGTACGAAAATGTGGGGTTATGAAGCTTGTCAAAACATTTTTGGGTTTTAAATCAACGCTATGTTGCCCGTTCTACGTAAAAGTTTCCGCTATTACGTATTTCATCACAATGTCGAATTTCTTCGGAAAATATTATATGTGACGAACAAAATTGAAGTTTATGCAAACTGATTGAAGGCATACCAAATCTAGTTATTCACATGGAATATACAAGAGATCAATATAATATCATAATATGCACTAGCTTGAGGAGAGTTGATGTTCGTTATCTTTACATCATTTGTAGATTTCAAAAATATTAACTCGAAGATGAAATGCATATGATGCAGTGTTGGGAATGGGTATCTCCCGAAGGAATTAACAGAAAATTACAAGAATGTTAAATTCTTCAACAAAAATCATCTTGCATCAATATAAGTAAAAGAAATTGAAGGAAGTTTCAAGTTAAGATGAACTTCACCTTTGAACAAAAATTTCACATGAATAAACAAGTAACAGGGTAACTTGCGCGTATTTGTGGCTATTCATCTTAATACATTGATGTAATAATAATAATTATAGGTATTTATTAGTACCATAAGACATTTACATTGTATAGGACAAGTCAAATGAAAAATAAACTTTTCGCATTAATTCACTCAAACATAAAATTCTCGAATGCCACCACTTTTTTGGGTCTCCCAATAGAAGGAAATTCTTTGTCATCCTCTTCATTCACAATCTTTCTGATTTTGGAAATATTCAGCTGAAATATAAGTCGTTCAGATTCAGATGAAACATTATATAAATTCTCTTACATTGAATTATGTTCGCTACCGTCTAACGTATTGTGGATTTTAGAATATCAGGGTATAACTATTTGAATGAGCGGACCTGAATTCTAAATATCACTTCCTGAAACCCTGTCTCTTTTTTCAATCACTTTCGGCATTTTCGTAATAAAAATTGATATTAGTTGTGGAAACGGCGTTATGACATTAACGACATTTCATGAGTGCCAACTTAACTTCGTTAACAATCGTTTGTCAAGACATGATGAATCTACAAAATGAAGTTAATAATATAGATACATACTCGGATATATATGATTGACATACAGATCATTGATGATTGGTAAATTGCCAAAAGCTATGATGAACATCGGACACTATGATGGACGCATGATGAAAGGAGAAAGACAAAAGTTAATTTGAGTATTTTCGCATGCAGTTTTATTATTCAAAATAAATGATGAATCTTAAACAAATCAGGTGCAATTGAAATTTTTGTTTTGGTCTTCGAAAATAACACATATTGATTAAACTTCTACTATCCAAAATAAATAGGTACAGAGATAAAATATATCTATATACAGGATATCTGTAAACAAATGCGAAGGACTAGAGGAAATGATTCCTCAATGAAAATAAGCGGGGATAGTTCCTATAAATTCTTTTTCCAAATCGACAGCCGTTTCAAGATACAGCCTTTGGAAGGCGATGACTAGTTTACAGTTTTTAATTTTTTTTACTACAGGTTCTAAAAAACACTGAGTCATAAAACTATACATATAATGAAGCACCGAGTAGATTGGTATCAGTTTCAACTTCGGCAAGCTCGTAGTTTAGGCGGTAACTTGCTATCAATTTTTTCAATGTGTCTCTCCCTTAAATTCAAAAATTTCTGTTAAAATGTTTAAATTTGAGTTATTATGCTATTGTCATAAAAGTGTACGAAACTAGCAGTTCGGGGGATCCAAGATTTCGGTCCGATTCACATTAAAAAAAAAACATAACAAAATGAATTTCGTGAATACCGAGGCTAAAAACCACTATCCTTCGCTATAAAAAATTTGTATTTTTCCAATAATATACCGAATTAATTAATGCTACGTTGCTATTACTATAAGGCCCGGTTGTTCAGTTCAGGATTAGGCCGAGATTTAAGATGATCCTAGATTAACCTGACAGAACTGAAATGTCAAAATCAATCTAGGATAAACTTTAATCCCGAACTGAACAACTGGGCCTATTCATGTAGAGTTTCGGATTTTGCGAGAATCTACTACTTTTTCTTCCAAAAAACAACTGCGCTTAAGGAAATGTGATTGACTGTTAGCGACACATAATATCAACCATCTTAATTCTGTAGTCTACAAAAAATTTTTAGAACTCTCATTATACTATGTACCTCGTCAGTTTATAGACTGACCAACATTTTCAAAAGCTATTGATCTATTAATTGAATCGTTCTATAATTGGTCCTAAATTGACAGTCGTAGGTATTGTGAACAACGATATGCATCGGATTATCTAAACACAAAATAAATTCTGAAATGTTTCGTGAGGCTAATTGAATATGTTGTTCGTATCAATTGTTGAACTTCATTATTCTAAATATTCTTCAATGAATGAAAATATAATATCAACACACATCATTTTTTTGATTTATTCGTTATCAAATCATTAAATGAATCGTTTCTCGAAAAGTTTCGAGTCTTGAGGCATAGAATATTGAATTATTTACATCATTATTTGCCGAACTTCAAAGTTCTGAATGAATTAGAATCTAAACTTGACAATATACGAGATAATTGCTGCAAGAGTTTCAATGAAATCTGAAAATTTTCATCATTCTGGAGCATTCTGGACATCAATAATTCCCGAATCATCCATGGAATAAATTCAATTTCATCCGATATAACACGCAAAACGAAATTTTACTCGTGTTTTGCGGTAAACAGATGCCGATTTCATTCTTCTAACGGGCAATGTAATCAGGGTCGGCGTTGGGTAAAGGGATGAACGTTTCTCACAACAAGAAGAATTAGAATTTTCATATGACGGTGAGTGCATTTGTTTCAAAATTTTCAGAGTGCAAGGAGTATTTAGGGTGTTTCACGAGTAAACAGACAAATGAAATGCATGAATAGAGGGCATTGAGCTGAATTCAAAATCACCCCAAATACAGGCTGTCCCAAAACTAGTGAATCAAACGTCACACCAAGAAAGAGTAAACCAAATATTATAGAATGACACCAACATTAGTTCGACGAAAATGTACCGTTTCCAAAATAATCAGAATTTTATTAAAATACCTCAAGTAGCCGATTTTCGAACTATTTTTCTTGATAACAGGGCCAGTTTGTGAAAAAGGATATCGATTTTAAATTATATTGAACTAAGATTTTTGTTTTATCTCCCCTAATTCAAATTATTTTAAGTAGTTAATCGATAACCATAACCTAAGTAAATGTAAATTAAAACAATTGGTTTTTTTTTCATGATTTTTAATACTCAGAATAAACAGGGATGATAATATGGGAGAAAAACGTTATGCTTCAGAGACAACTGTCTCTGCTATCCTTTCTCTGTTCTCTAACGGGCAATGTAACCAGGGTCGGCGTTGGGTAAAGGGATGAACGTTTCTCACAACAAGAAGAATTTGAATTTTCATATGACGGTGAGTGCATTTGTTTCAAAATTTTCAGAATACAAGGAGTATACAGGGTGTTTCACGAGTAAACAGACAAATGAAAACCGTGAATAGAGGTCATTGAGCTGAGTTCAAAATAACCCCATATACAGGGTGACCCGAAACTAGTGAATCAAACATCACACTAAGATAGAGTAAACCAAATATTATGACACCAACATTAGTTCGACGAAAATGTAGCGTTTCCAAAATAATCAGAATTTTATTAAAATACCCAAAGTTGCCGATTTTCTATTTTTCTTAATAACAGAGCCAGTTTGTGAAAAAGGATATCGATTTTTAATTATATTGAACTAAGATTTTTGTTTCATCTCCCCTCATTGAAACTATTTCAAGTAGTTAATCGATAACCATAACCTAAGTAAATTTAAATTAAAACAATTGTTTTTTATACAGGTGTGATAATCTGGGATAAAAACGCTATCCTTCAGAGACAACTGTCTCTGCTATCCTTAATCACAAATTGGCCTTGTTATTGAAAAAATAGTTCGAAAATCGTCAACTTCATAGAGTAAGATCCCAGAGCGACCAGACATAACTTATTTTTACACAGATGAAACTTCAGGATCTCAGTAGATTTTCATGTGCTTTGAATACCTGCGAACTTGTGGAGCTTGCCTAGTGACACCCGGGCAGATACCAGGTGGCAAAGGTGACTAAAAATAAGTGTTACTTAACTTATTTTCACATGGATGATTTTTATATGTTTTAAAGAATATTATTTTGAAGTTATATTGTAAGTGCCAGACACTTTCCATGGGCCAAAACTCTTGCCAGACGCTTTGAAGATGCACAAAATATAAATGAACTTAACTTATTTTCACATGCCTGATATTGAAATATGCCATTGAAGTAACTATAAAAAAGTTATATTTCATCAGTCAGACAAATAGTAGTGACCAAACATCCCCTAAACATGAAAATCATTTAGCCGGGAGTGTGAGCGCCATAGTATAAAATATTTAAAATATACTTACCTCTTTCGATTCAATATTTTCAAATCTCTATTCGAATAAGATAAACTTCAACAATAAGGTTATAATTAATAAATATGACAGTAAATAAATTTATTGTTTTATAAACAATTATTTTGATTTTATTATAAACAAAGTACCAGTGGAAACAATTTCAAGAAAAATCATTTGAGTTGAAGAAAATCAACTATGATTAATAGAAGGAAGTATTTATTTATTGTTTAATCATCGTTATCATCGACACAATCATTGCAATTTTCATCATCAAGCCAGTCAGGATATTGGGCATTCGAGTTATCGTCAATCATGTTGTCGTTGTTAGCAGCTTCTTCTGCGAAAAATAGATCAAATAATTGAAAAATATAAAATTACTAATATATTAACATTTGAAGTAGAAGTCAAAGTACATTACCTGATTTTTGGAGAGATTCACTGACGTCTCCTGGTAATTGGTCACCATCAAACCAATGAAAGAAGTACTGGTTTTCTTCAAACCTTCACCCATTGTTTTCAGGAGAAAAAATTGTTGGTTGTTTCTCATTTGCATTATTCCATATGCTATCAATGTAATTAGCTCTAAGAAATTGTTGAAATAACTCAGTTTCGCATGGTGAAAAAATGCTAGCATCAAAATTTATTAAACTTTTTGGATTGAATTATTCGTTAATATCAGATACGCTGTAAGTATTTGAAAATAACAGGAGCCGGGCAGCATTAACATCAAGTATATCACGAACACTATAAATTTTGCAGATTGATTGTTGTATATTGTTGAAAATATCTATTCGTATTGTCCTATTGGTAAACAACTCTGGATCTCCAAATTGCATAAAAGCTTGCTGATACTCATATTTTTTCATCAATATATTAAATGGTCTTTGTTTGCCTTTTTTTGAAAATGCGGGATTAAAGTCGCATCTAGTGAATGCATGGAATCCTGGCAAACTTCTACACAAAGATGGTCTCAAGTGCTCGTAAACATTTGTTAAATTTATACATCTATGATTATTCCTGGTGCCTGCGTACAACCATACATTTGAATCTTCATTTTCAAATTATGCATATGTCCTAACATAATTATAACAATATCAGTATCAGAACATCTTATAACAAAATTTGCTTGAGCGTTTATATTACAAATATGAAAAACAATTTTAGTGTCAGCTTGTTGTAGTGGATGGAGTGGAAAATAATACATATATGAATGAGATGCACATGTTGAATTTCAGATCGATAGTTCTTATAGGAATGGAGATTTCAGAAGTCGATTCGACAAAATATCATTTCAATTCCTAAGGAACTATTAAATCAATTCGAACCAAATCTTGAAACTGCACATAGTTTTCGGATTGAGATGCACATGTTGAATTTCATCTCGATAGTTCAGATAGGAATTGAGATTTCAGTGGTCAATTCGGCAAAGTGTGATATCAATTCCTTGATAACTGTTGGATCAATTCGAACCGAATCTTGAAACTGCACATAGTTTTCGAAATGAGATGCATATGTTGAATTTCAGTTCGATATTTCTGATAAGAATTGAGATTTCAGTGGTCTATTCGGCAAAGTTTGATATCAATTCCGCAAAAACTGTTGAACCAATTCGACCCAAATCTTGAAACTGCACATAGTTTTCGAATTGAGATGACATGTTGAATTTCAGATCGATAGTTCTGATAGGAATGAAGATTTCAGTAGTCGATTCGGCAAAATATCATTTCAATTCCTAATCGATCCAATATTGGATCGATTCGAACCAAATCTTGAAACTGCACATAGTTTTCGAATTGAGATGCACATGTTGAATTTCAGTTCGATAGTTCAGATAGGAATTGAGATTTCAGTGGTCAATTCGGCAAAGTGTGATATCAATTCCTCGAAAACTGTTGGATCAATTCGAACCAAATCTTGAAACTGCACATAGATTTCGAATTGAGATGCACATGTTGAATTTCAGTTCGATAGTGCAGATAGGAATTGAGATTTCAGTGGTCTATTCGGCAAAGATGATATCAATTCCTCAAAAACTGTTGAACCAATTCGACACAAATCTTGAAACTGCACATAGTTTTCGAATTGAGATGCACATGTTGAATTTCAGATCGATAGTTCTGATAGGAATGAAGATTTCAATAGTCGATTCGGCAAAATATCATTTCAATTCCCAAGGAACTATTGGATCAATACGACCCAAACCTCGAAACTGTACACAGTTTTCGAATTGAGATGCACATGTTGAATTTCAGTTCGATAGTTTAGATAGGAATTGAGATTTCAGTGGTCAATTCGGCAAAGTGTGATATCAATTCCTCGAAAACTGTTGGATCAATTCGAACCAAATCTTGAAACTGCACGTAGTTTTCGAATTGAGATGCACATGTTGAATTTCAGATCGATTGTTCTTATAGGAATGGAGATTTTAGAAGTCGATTCGACAAAATATCATTTCAATTCCTAAGGAACTATTAAATCAATTCGAACCAAATCTTGAAACTGCACATAGTTTTCGGATTGAGATGCACATGTTGAATTTCATCTCGATAGTTCAGATAGGAATTGAGATTTCAGTGGTCAATTCGGCAAAGTGTGATATCAATTCCTTGAAAACTGTTGGATCAATTCGAACCGAATCTTGAAACTGCACATAGTTTTCGAAATGAGATGCATATGTTGAATTTCAGTTCGATATTTCTGATAGGAATTGAGATTTCAGTGGTCTATTCGGCAAAGTTTGATATCAATTCCGCAAAAACTGTTGAACCAATTCGACCCAAATCTTGAAACTGCACATAGTTTTCGAATTGAGATGACATGTTGAATTTCAGATCGATAGTTCTGATAGGAATGAAGATTTCAGTAGTCGATTCGGCAAAATATCATTTCAATTCCTAAGGAACTATTGGATCGATTCGACCCAAATCTTGAAACTGCACATAGTTTTCGAATTGAGATGCATATGTTGAATTTCAGATCGATAGTTCTAATAGGAATGGAGATTTCAGAAGTCGATTCGACAAAATATCATTTCAATTCTTAAGGAACTATTGGATCGATTCGAACCAAATCTTGAAACTGCACATAGTTTTCGAATTGAGATGCACATGTTGAATTTCAGTTCGATAGTTCAGATAGGAATTGAGATTTCAGTGGTCAATTCGGCAAAGTGTGATATCAATTCCTTGAAAACTGTTTGATCAATTTGAACCAAATCTTGAAACTGCACATAGTTTTCGAATTGAGATGCACATGTTGAATTTCAGTTCCATAGTGCACATAGGAATTGAGATTTCAGTGGTCTATTCGGCAAAGTGTGATATCAATTCCTCAAAAACTGTTGAACCAATTCGACCCAAATCTTGAAACTGCACATAGTTTTCGAATTGAGATGCACATGTTGAATTTCAGATCGATAGTTCTGATAGGAATGAAGATTTCAGTAGTCGATTCGGAAAATATCATTTCAATTCCTAAGGAACTATTGGATCGATTCGAACCAAATCTTGAAACTGCACATAGTTTTCGAATTGAGATGCACATGTTGAATTTCAGTTCGATAGTTCAGATAGGAATTGAGATTTCAGTGGTCAATTCGGCAAAGTGTGATATCAATTCCTCGAAAACTGTTGGATCGATTCGAACCAAATCTTGAAACTGCACATAGTTTTCGAATTGAGATGCACATGTTGAATTTCAGTTCGATAGTGCAGAGAGGAATGAAGATTTCAGTATTCGATTCGGCAAAATATCATTTCAATTCCTAAGGAAATATTGGATCGATTCGAACCAAATTTTGAAACTGCACATAGTTTTCGAATTGAGATGCACATGTTGAATTTTAGTTCGATAGTTCAGATAGGAATTGAGATTTCAGTGGTCAATTCGGCAAAGTGTGATATCAATTCCTCGAAAACTGTTGGATCAATTCGAACCAAATCTTGAAACTGCACATAGTTTTCGAATTGAGATGCACATGTTGAATTTCAGTTCGATAGTGCAGATAGGAATTGAGATTTCAGTGGTCTATTCGGCAAAGTGTGATATCAATTCCTCGAAAACTGTTAGATCAATTCGAACCAAATCTTGAAACTGCACATAGTTTTCGAATTGAGATGCACATGTTGAATTTCAGTTCGATAGTGCAGATAGGAATTGAGATTTCAGTGGTCTATTCGGCAAAGTGTGATATCAATTCCTCAAAAACTGTTGAACCAATTCGACCCAAATCTTGAAACTGCACATAGTTTTCGAATTGAGATGCACATGTTGAACTTCAGATCGATAGTTCTGATAGGAATGAAGATTTCAGTAGTCGATTCGGCAAAATATCATTTCAATTCCTAAGGTAATATTGGATCGATTCGAACCAAATCTTGAAACTGCACATAGTTTTCGAATTGAGATGCACATGTTGAATTTCAGTTCAAAAGTTCAGATAGGAATTGAGATTTCAATGGTCAATTCGGCAAAGTGTGATATCAATTCCTCGAAAACTGTTGGATCAATTCGAACCGAATCTTGAAACTGCACATAGTTTTCGAATTGAGATGCACATGTTGAATTTCAGTTCGATAGTGCAGATAGGAATTGAGATTTCAGTGGTCTATTCGGCAAAGTGTGATATCAATTCCTCGAAAACTGTTGGATCAATTCGAAACAAATCTTGAAACTGCACATAGTTTTCGAAATGAGATGCATATGTTGAATTTCAGTTCGATAGTTCTGATAGGAATTGAGATTTCAGTGGTCTATTCGGCAAAGTGTGATATCAATTCCTCGAAAACTGTTGAACCAATTCGATCCAAATCTTGAAACTGCACATAGTTTTCGAATTGAGATGCACATGTTGAATTTCAGATCGATAGTTCTGATAGGAATGAAGATTTCAGTAGTCGATTCGGCAAAATATCATTTCAATTCCTAAGGAACTATTGGATCAATTCGAACCAAATCTTGAAACTGCACATAGTTTTCGGATTGAGATGCACATGTTGAATTTCAGTTCGATAGTTCAGATAGGAATTGAGATTTCAGTGGTCAATTCGGCAAAGTGTGATATCAATTCCTTGAAAACTGTTTGATCAATTCGAACCAAATCTTGAAACTGCACATAGTTTTCGATCTCGAAATTTCATCGACCTCAATGTAACCGTTCGATCTTGACAAAAATTTAACTGACCCCATCTTTTTGGGAATTTTTCGAAGGTCAACTTTCGAGATTCTTAACTCCTATAAGAATCATCGTAGATATACAAGTGATATATTTTTCGAAAGAGCAGCTCTCCTAGTAGAAAATCTCGAAATTTCATCGACATCGGTGCAACCGTTTGATCTTGACGAATATTCATGTGATACCTCTCTCTTTTTTGAAAATTTTCGAAATCAACTTTTGACACGCGTATCTCCTACAAAAATCATCGCAGATCCGAATATTATACATATCCTAAAAAAGCAACTCTTTTAGTGACAAATCTCGAAATTTCATCGACCTCGATGTAACCGTTCGATCTTGACGAATTTTTAACTGACCCCATCTTTTTGGGAATTTTTCGAAGATCAGCTTTCGAGATGCGTAACTCCTAGTGCACATAGGAATTGAGATTTCAGTGGTCTATTCGGCAAAGTGTGATATCAATTCCTCAAAAACTGTTGAACCAATTCGACCCAAATCTTGAAACTGCACATAGTTTTCGAATTGAGATGCACATGTTGAATTTCAGATCGATAGTTCTGATAGGAATGAAGATTTCAGTAGTCGATTCGGAAAATATCATTTCAATTCCTAAGGAACTATTGGATCGATTCGAACCAAATCTTGAAACTGCACATAGTTTTCGAATTGAGATGCACATGTTGAATTTCAGTTCGATAGTTCAGATAGGAATTGAGATTTCAGTGGTCAATTCGGCAAAGTGTGATATCAATTCCTCGAAAACTGTTGGATCGATTCGAACCAAATCTTGAAACTGCACATAGTTTTCGAATTGAGATGCACATGTTGAATTTCAGTTCGATAGTGCAGAGAGGAATGAAGATTTCAGTATTCGATTCGGAAAAATATCATTTCAATTCCTAAGGAAATATTGGATCGATTCGAACCAAATTTTGAAACTGCACATAGTTTTCGAATTGAGATGCACATGTTGAATTTTAGTTCGATAGTTCAGATAGGAATTGAGATTTCAGTGGTCAATTCGGCAAAGTGTGATATCAATTCCTCGAAAACTGTTGGATCAATTCGAACCAAATCTTGAAACTGCACATAGTTTTCGAATTGAGATGCACATGTTGAATTTCAGTTCGATAGTGCAGATAGGAATTGAGATTTCAGTGGTCTATTCGGCAAAGTGTGATATCAATTCCTCGAAAACTGTTAGATCAATTCGAACCAAATCTTGAAACTGCACATAGTTTTCGAATTGAGATGCACATGTTGAATTTCAGTTCGATAGTGCAGATAGGAATTGAGATTTCAGTGGTCTATTCGGCAAAGTGTGATATCAATTCCTCAAAAACTGTTGAACCAATTCGACCCAAATCTTGAAACTGCACATAGTTTTCGAATTGAGATGCACATGTTGAACTTCAGATCGATAGTTCTGATAGGAATGAAGATTTCAGTAGTCGATTCGGCAAAATATCATTTCAATTCCTAAGGTAATATTGGATCGATTCGAACCAAATCTTGAAACTGCACATAGTTTTCGAATTGAGATGCACATGTTGAATTTCAGTTCAAAAGTTCAGATAGGAATTGAGATTTCAATGGTCAATTCGGCAAAGTGTGATATCAATTCCTCGAAAACTGTTGGATCAATTCGAACCGAATCTTGAAACTGCACATAGTTTTCGAATTGAGATGCACATGTTGAATTTCAGTTCGATAGTGCAGATAGGAATTGAGATTTCAGTGGTCTATTCGGCAAAGTGTGATATCAATTCCTCGAAAACTGTTGGATCAATTCGAAACAAATCTTGAAACTGCACATAGTTTTCGAAATGAGATGCATATGTTGAATTTCAGTTCGATAGTTCTGATAGGAATTGAGATTTCAGTGGTCTATTCGGCAAAGTGTGATATCAATTCCTCGAAAACTGTTGAACCAATTCGATCCAAATCTTGAAACTGCACATAGTTTTCGAATTGAGATGCACATGTTGAATTTCAGATCGATAGTTCTGATAGGAATGAAGATTTCAGTAGTCGATTCGGCAAAATATCATTTCAATTCCTAAGGAACTATTGGATCAATTCGAACCAAATCTTGAAACTGCACATAGTTTTCGGATTGAGATGCACATGTTGAATTTCAGTTCGATAGTTCAGATAGGAATTGAGATTTCAGTGGTCAATTCGGCAAAGTGTGATATCAATTCCTTGAAAACTGTTTGATCAATTCGAACCAAATCTTGAAACTGCACATAGTTTTCGATCTCGAAATTTCATCGACCTCAATGTAACCGTTCGATCTTGACAAAAATTTAACTGACCCCATCTTTTTGGGAATTTTTCGAAGGTCAACTTTCGAGATTCTTAACTCCTATAAGAATCATCGTAGATATACAAGTGATATATTTTTCGAAAGAGCAGCTCTCCTAGTAGAAAATCTCGAAATTTCATCGACATCGGTGCAACCGTTTGATCTTGACGAATATTCATGTGATACCTCTCTCTTTTTTGAAAATTTTCGAAATCAACTTTTGACACGCGTATCTCCTACAAAAATCATCGCAGATCCGAATATTATACATATCCTAAAAAAGCAACTCTTTTAGTGACAAATCTCGAAATTTCATCGACCTCGATGTAACCGTTCGATCTTGACGAATTTTTAACTGACCCCATCTTTTTGGGAATTTTTCGAAGATCAGCTTTCGAGATGCGTAACTTCCACAAAAATCATCGTTGATCTACAAGTAATACATACTTCAAAAGAGCAGCTCTCCTAGTAATAAATCTCGAAATAATGAGGATAAATTCAGATGCATACCACCCGACGATATGAATATCGACAAGTGTTACGATCTGAATTGAGCTAGCCAATTTGTCATCGTCAAGGCCCCCAAATGGAGTACGCTCCACCGAAGAAAAGCAGATGCTGACCATGGTTTCGGCCTCATTTGGCCTCATCAGAGCAACATAGCATTTTTCCACGGTGGAGAACGTTTGGAATTGATGGAACTTTATTCAATGTTGTTATGTTCTAGTGGGTATTATTTATTTACCCACAGCGCCATCCAACATGAAACGGTATCCGATTCAATCCCCCCCAGATAGAAACCAAGACGAAGACAATAGCATATGTCCCATATTTTCCCTAATTCAGTACGCCGGTTCGCCTTGCGAACGTCGGACGTGTGATGGGAAGTCTGAGACGCGCTCGGTTATCGACAGAGTACGATGCCGGCGATACAATAATGAAGAAAGTGATCACGCCTAAACAGGGAGGCAATGAATGAAATAATGAGGATAAATTCAGATGCATACCACCCGACGATATGAATATCGACAAGTGTTACGATCTGAATTGAGCTAGCCAATTTGGGACTAGCATATGGGACATATGCTATTGTCTTCGTCTTGGTTTCTATCTGGGGGGGATTGAATCGGATACCGTTTCATGTTGGATGGCGCTGTGGGTAAATAAATAATACCCACTAGAACATAACAACATTGAATAAAGTTCCATCAATTCCAAACGTTCTCCACCGTGGAAAAATGCTATGTTGCTCTGATGAGGCCAAATGAGGCCGAAACCATGGTCAGCATCTGCTTTTCTTCGGTGGAGCGTACTCCATTTGGGGGCCTTGACGATGACAAATTGGCTAGCTCAATTCAGATCGTAACACTTGTCGATATTCATATCGTCGGGTGGTATGCATCTGAATTTATCCTCATTATTTCATTCATTGCCTCCCTGTTTAGGCGTGATCACTTTCTTCATTAAATCTCGAAATTTCATCGACATCGGTGGAACCGTTTGATCTTGACGAATTTTTAAGTGACGCTATCTTTTTTGGAAATTTTCGAAATCAACTTTTGACACGCATATCTCCTAGAAAAATCATCGTATAGTTAAAAGTGGTGCATATTCTTAAAGAGGAACTCCTTTAGAACAACCTTCAAAACAATCGCGGTTTATTTGTTTGTTCAGGCCACCCTGTATCCGAAAACACGCTCCAAATACTACACCAGAAAAAACTCAGTCGATTCGTATAATTCGCCAATCGAATTGCAACCTAACGATCTTTTTCCATACAGATCTATCGATCTATCGAACGTTCACCAGAACGCATTAGTGGAATTGGTGATAAAAATCACCAAAATCGTGGAACACAAAAATATACGACGTGCTTAAGTTTATGAATGGTAATAACCAACGGTTGTAGTAGAGAGCATGACAAATATTAACTACCCCACATTACCCTTTATGTAATGTAATGTAAATTTGAAAAAACAAAAGCTCCCACATATTCACAAATTAAAGAAAAATCGTAATACGAAAAAATTTAAGAGTAATTTCTTGTCACACATTTCGCATAAAGCAAAAGGGTCACGTTTCTTGGAACACCTTGCATACAGCGTTCAATGAAAGATTAAAATGTTAATGGATCATTAAACCATACAATTGACGTTCTGGCTGAAGGGCTTTTCTGTGAAATTCATTAATGAATGTTGAAAGAGACAATAGAAGGCTGAGAAGTTCAGAAAATCATCCAACTACTCTTAATGACTTAGGAATCCAACTCGGAGAAATCTGGGAAGGATTAGATCAGAACATTTTAAGATCACTCATTTTGAGTATGAACCGTCGTTGCCGAGGTGTAATTAACGCAAGCGGTGGAAATACCAAGTATTAAATCACTCATCAGCATTTCAGTATTTTGAAAATTGTTCATTTCTCTTCTTTCACATAAGATTCGGTGAAATCCTGAATTTTTCTTCCATTTAATGTCTTGTTTCGTTCAAAACCTTCCCGAGAGAACATAAAAAATAAGTTATGATTAAAGTCAATGTAGAGTTAACTTTCATTAAAATTGGGATTTTCAGAATGTTCATTAATTTTTTACGCAGTGTATTTTAACGATGAATTTATTAACAGAAAAAAAGCATTCTTTAAATCGATATATACATTAATATAAACACAATTATTATTTACAATCCTCTCATATGGGAACTTGGTCGAATAATTGGTAAACCGATTGTGGTGAAATCCTTCCTTTCTGAATATATATCTTTAATTCTCCTGACTGTAAGCTCCCAGGTTTCCAAAACCTCGTCGAAGAAGGCTGATCGTGGTTCGCCAACCATCGCTGTATAAGGATCAAGAGACGAGATAAGCGTCGGATACATATAAATTCGGCCACTCAGTATTTGGAAAGGTGTAAATGGGAATCTCCCATCAAACCTGACGGAGTTCTCGAAATGAATTAAATCCTTATCGAGAAGATGCCACAGACATCTCAGCTCATCGTCAGAGTAGATATCCTGATGGATCTTCTCAGGAATAGGAATTCCATTCAGTGTATGGATGAAGGCGTATTTCATGATCAATAATTTCATTTTCGAATTTCGTCTCTTGATGGCCAGCTCGAACGGATTCAAATTCTGCTTGTTCAGCATGTCCAATCTTGCTCCGTGTCGCAGAAGACAAGCAGCCATTGGAAGGTTACCGTAGGAGACTGCTTTGTGCAAAGGCGTCTCGCTGGCCATGTTTATCGCGTTTACGTCTATGCCACGGTCTGTGAGGATATATGTTGCTTCTTTGTAAATCTCCGGATTCACATTCGTCAGCATCGCTAGGCAATGCAGACAATTGTTCAGTTTGAAATCGGTGTTGCTGGCATCGCTGGCGTTATCCAAAAGTAGCCTGATCAATTCAGGACTAGGCCATTTTTTAGCAATCAGCAGCAGCAGGGTGTTCCCCCTTATATCAATGGCATCTAAGTCGACGTTATATTTGAGAAGTTCTTCAATGCATTCTTTTCTCTTTTCACTGCCATCATTCACCATGTGGATAGGCGTGGAACCGTCGCATGTTTCTGCTTCAACATTGGCACCATTAGTCACCAGGGTTTCAACCAGATGGAGATGCCTAAATTGTATAGCCAGGTGGAGGGGGGTAACCTTTTTCGAGTCAGTGGCATTGACATTAGCTCCTTTTCGTAATAAAAACAGGACTTCCTTCAAATTTCCCTTTTCGACAGCCACATGAAGATCGGTTTTCTGAGGATCCTCAATATTTTCTTTTGGAATATTGATGGTCTGTAAAGAATTTAAGAGAAATTAGGCGATTGTTATGAAATTAATACTTATATATCAGGTTTTGTGAACAACAAAAATTCAGTCGGTCTATACAGGGTAAATCTTTGACTCTTACAAATATTAAAACAATAGATTATTGAGGTGAAAAGAAACACTTTTTTTTATACCATTTTTTTCGATTCAGCCCTGATAAAAAGATATAGCCATTTTAAGTTTTCATAATGAGCCATAGAGAAACAAGATTCCCTTCAGAATAACAAGCAGAATCTATGACACTACACATATATGGTTCTTTTAAACAGAATTGCAATCAGTCAAATCAGTTCATGGTACGTAATGGTCATAATGGAAAAACTGGAGATGTAGGTGACCCTTGCGGGGTTGCTAGTCCTCCATAGGGCGCCTCCCCAGGTGGCGGATAGGGGAATGCTTCCCAGATATGGGTGGTACCGGGGAAATCAAATACCCGGGGCGGACCAAAACTAGCATTGCAGCGTCTGTCTTCAAAGAAGCGGCAGCAAACAGCGTCTGAACCCAGATTGGGCGGCTGAAACCCAAACTCACCAACCCGTCTTGCCAGCGTGGTGTTTTATTGGCTACTTTACCCCTTATGATGCCAGATACGAAAATAAAATTACCCCAGGCGAGTAGGAATTGTCCGGAATCTCGCACTAGTCGTAGATTAGTCTGTCCCACGGATTCTGGGGGGGACAAACATCTGGTGAAATCCAAAGATCGAACCTTGTTCATCGCAACTTACAACACCCAGTCGCTACTATCGGAGGAGCGTTTAACTGAGCTAGAGAATGAACTAGAACATATAAAATGGGATGTCGTTGGCCTGAGCGAGGTGAGGCGACGTGGAGAAGAAATGATCAAGTTGAAATCGGGACACATCTTTTTCTATGCAGGCAATGATGATGATTCTAACGGTGGGACTGGTTTTATTGTTCACAAACGCCACGAGAACGACATAGTTTCTGCAGTAAGGATCTCGTCCCGAGTAATAAGTCTCATCTTAAAGTTAAATGATAGATACCAGATTAAGATCATTCAAGTCTATGCCCCAACAACCAGCCATGATGATGAAGAAGTTGATATATTTTATGAAAACATTGCTACAGCCCTGAATCAACAACCTACGCAATACACCATCTTATGCGGGGATTTTAATGCGAAAGTAGGACTCAAAAATGACATTTCCGAATATTCTTTGGGTAACTTCGGTACTGATGGTAGAAATAACCGTGGCGAGACATTGCTGGGATTTCTGTTGGAGAATAATCTTTTTCAGATGAATACCTTTTTTCAGAAGAGATCAAACAGGAGATGGACATGGCGGAGAGCAGACGGACGTGTCAAAAATGAGATAGATTTTATAATAACGAATAAAAAATCTATTGTGAAGGATGTGTCGGTACTCAACCACGCTGGCACTGGAAGTGATCACAGGATAGTGCGAGCTAAAGTAAGCATAAACTTAACTGGAGAAAGATATAGAATGATCAAAACAATGAAAGCCAGAACATGGAGCAGACCACAAAATGAGAAGGAATTCGAAGAACTGATTTCCCATAAGCTGAAAAGCTCTGACTCACCAACTAAACTCGGCACTGATATCGATTTTCTGAACGATGTAATAACTAAAGCTCTGGTCGAGAGCCAGAATGAAATGTGTGTTCGGACGACAAGGGAAGAGAAGCTCAGCAACCACACGAGGGAACTTATGAGAAGGAGAAGAGAGATGAGAGGTGAAGAGTCAACCTCTTACCAAGAACTAAAAGAAATCAATAGGGAAATATCCAAGGCCATAAGAAGAGACATCAGATCGTATAATACCAGTCAGATACAGAAAACAATAGAGGAGAACAAAAGCATGAAAGTGTTGCGTAGGAGACAAGAAAATGGGAGGAGATATATCAATAAGTTGAAGAACAAGGATGGAATTTTGGTACAGAACAGAGATGAACTTTTGAAAGTAGTCGAGGACTTCTACGGAATACTGTATAAAAGTCAGAGAGCGGTACATTCAAATATGGAACCTGAGCAAGTTAAACAAAAGAGAGGTATTGTCAACCAGGGCTCAGAATCGCTGCCTGATATCACCATCGATGAGATAATACTAGCCTTGCGGAAAACCAAAAATAACAAGGCACCAGGAGAAGACCATGTGATTGCGGATGCTATGAAGATAGGTGGAACCCTACTACTCGAAAAAATAAAAGCACTTTTCAACCTCTGCCTGTTTGATAGCACGATACCTGAAACTTGGAATAACGCTATCACTGTACTCATTCATAAGAAGGGGGATTTATCAGAGTTGGAGAACTACAGACCAATTAGCCTCCTCAGCCATTTATATAAATTGTTCACAAGAATCATAACAACTAGATTAGAAAAGAAACTTGACTTCTACCAACCTAAAGAGCAAGCCGGCTTTCGTTCTCGTTTTGGAACAAATGACCATCTTCAAAGTTTAAAGACCGTTATTGAGAAAACTGTGGAGTACAACAGACCACTAGCTTTGGCTTTCATAGACTTCCAGAAAGCATTTGATACGATAGAACTCGATTCAGTTTTAGAGGCCCTTCAAGAATGCCGAGTCGACTACCGCTATTCCAGGTTAATTTACAACATATATAAGAAAGCTACCATGACAGTAAAACTACACAAAAACACCAGATCAGTGCCACTTAGCAGAGGTGTAAGACAAGGAGACACGATGTCACCTAAACTCTTCATTACGGTTCTGGAATATGCGATGAAGAAATTGAATTGGGAAGGAAAGGGTATTAAGGTCGATGGTTCATATCTCACGAACTTACGCTACGCAGATGACATAGTCATACTGGCCGACAATCTTGGAGATTTAATAAGCATGCTCAAGGAACTTGAGGAAGTTTGCTCCAGCGTAGGACTTAAAATCAATGCAACTAAGACGAAATATATGACAAATATGGTTCCAGGCGAGGCGATCCATATCGACGGCAAGGTAGTGGAGTTGACACACAATTATGTCTATTTGGGCCATGAAATTCGTATCTCCAGAGACAATCAAACGTGTGAACTGCAGAGGAGAAAAACGCTTGCTTGGGCGGCTTTCGGAAAACTGAGACACGTTTTCAGGGGCGATTTTCCGATATGTCTCAAGAGAAAGGTGTTCGACCAATGCATCCTACCAGTGATGACGTATGGTGCCGAAACGGTTACACTGACGGCAACGTCCGCAAGGCATCTCAAGATCACCCAGAGGAAGATGGAAAGATCCATGCTCGGTTTGTCCCTACGTGACCGTGTCAGGAACGAGGTTATCCGCCGAAGAACGGGTGTGACTGACGTTGTGGAACACACTGCTAGGCTTAAGTGGAATTGGGCAGGACATGTTGCCCGTTTGTCAGATGATAGGTGGACCAAACGCCTGATTGAGTGGAGACCCAGAGCCGATAAACGTAGTAGAGGAAGGCCACCTACGCGATGGACCGACGACATTAGAAGAATGGCTGGAAACTGGATGAGGGAAGCTCAGGATAGGAGAGGCTGGGCAGTGATGAGGGAGGCCTATGTTCAGCAGTGGACGCGAATGGCTGAATGATGATGATGATGATGATGATGTAGGTGATATTTTGTGTTAAAAAAGTTTCATCAAATAAATGAAAAACTATATTCCGAAATTCATTTCATTCGATGAAACCTTTAGTGAGAGAACATTTTTTTATGGTTTTTCATCAGCTTGTATCTTTTAAACCGAGCCGATTCGGAAAAAATGGTTCAGAAAAAAAGTGTTTCTTTTGACCTCAAGAATCAACTGTTAAAATGTTTGTACGAATCAAAGATTCCGCGTATACAAGATTTTCAAGAATCATTGCAAATCTCTTTACAGAAAACTTTTATGCACTTACCATTTTGCGAGAATTGTGGTGTGTTCTTCTATTCATTCTTCGCGACATATTTCAGGTTTTAAACACACTGTAGATTAAAAATTCTAACTGTACTGACACGAATTGAAAAACGAAGCACAACTGTACCAAGACACCCATTTACGTTCATTTATATACTCGTAGGAATAGCTAGGTACGTAATTTTTTTCTGAGAACCGTAAGATGACCACCGAAATTTCTGCCCCCTTTCAAAATCTCAAACTACCTGACAAATGACAGTTAATGTTTATTTGCCAATTGGGTATAACGGGACTTAACTTTTCGGTTAATTTGAATTCAGATTAGGAAGGGGGCAATAAGGAATGTTTTTCTTAAATTGAAATTATTCCGAGAATTTTTATCAGAAATATATTTATGGAACTGTTGTGCGAAACTTTCCAAATGCACAGTGACATGGAAGGAGAGGGCATTTATAATTATACTTCATTCAAATTTATTTTAGCAGTCGGTTGGCCATGAAATAATTTTCTCAAGTTTTTGTAACTAGAACGAAGTTAAGTTGGCACTCATGAAATGTCGTTAATGTCATAACGCCGTTGCCACAACTAATATCAATTTTTATTACGAAAATGCCGAAAGTGATTGAAAAAAGAGACAGGGTTTCAGGAAGTGATATTTAGAATTCAGGTCCGCTCATTCAAATAGTTATACCCTGATATTCTAAAATCCACAATACGTTAGACGGTAGCGAACATAATTCAATGTAAGAGAATTTATATAATGTTTCATCTGAATCTAAACGACTTATATTTCAGCTGAATATTTCCAAAATCAGAAAGATTGTGAATGAAGAGGATGACAAAGAATTTCCTTCTATTGGGAGACCCAAAAAAGTGGTGGCATTCGAGAATTTTATGTTTGAGTGAATTAATGCGAAAAGTTTACTACAGGATTTTCGATAAATAACATCGGAGAATGAGTTCCCTAAAATGGATTTTTCTATTTTTCATTTGACTTGTCCTATACAATGTAAATGTCTTATGGTACTAATAAATACCTATAATTATTATTATTACATCAATGTATTGAGATGAATAGCCACAAATACGCGCAAGTTACCCTGTTACTTGTTTATTCATGTGAAATTTTTGTTCAAAGGTGAAGTTCATCTTAACTTGAAACTTCCTTCAATTTCTTTTACTTATATTGATGCAAGATGATTTTTGTTGAAGAATTTAACATTCTTGTAATTATCTGTTAATTTCTTCGGGAGATACCCATTCCCAACTACCGCATCATATGCATTTCATCTTCGAGTTAATATTTTTGAAATCTACAAATGATGTAAGCCAAAGAAGATAACGAACATCAACTCTCCTCAAGCTAGTGCATATTATGATATTATATTGATCTCTTGTATATTCCATGTGAATAACTAGATTTGGTATGCCTTCAATCAGTTTGCATAAACTTCAATTTTGTTCGTCACATATAATATTTTCCGAAGAAATTCGACATTGTGATGAAATACGTAATAGCAGAAACTTTTACGTAGAACGGGCAACATAGCGTTGATTTAAAACCCAAAAATGTTTTGACAAGCTTCATAACCCCACATTTTCGTACCATACAGAGTGAAATGTGTCAAATTTCCATGGCCAACCGACTGCTAAAATAAAAGTGAATGAAGTATATGTGCAGTTTCAAAATTTGGTTCAAATTGATCCAACAGTTTTCAAGGAATTGATATCACACTTTGCCGAATTGACAACTGAAATCTCAATTCCTATCTGAACTATCGAACTGAAATTCAACATGTGCATCTCAATTCGAAAACTGTGTAAAATTTCAAGATTTGGTTCGAATTGATCCAACATTGTTCGAGGAATTAGTATCACACTTTGCCGAATTGACCACTGAAATCTCAATTCCTATCTGAACTATCGAACTGAAATTCAACATGTGCATCTCAATTCGAAAACTATGTGCTGTTTCAATATTTGGTTCGAATTGATCCAATAGTTCCTTAGGAATTGAAATAATATTTTGTCGAATCGACCACTGAAATCTCCATTCCTATCAGAACTATCGATCTGAAATTCAACATGTGCGTCTCATTTCGAAAACTATGTGCAGTTTCAAGATTTGGGTCGAATTGGTCCAACAGTTTTTGAGAAATTGATATCACACTTTGCCGAATAGACCACTGAAATCTCAATTCCTATCAGAACTATCGAACTGAAATTCAACATGTGCATCACATTTCGAAAACTATGTGCAGTTTCAAAATTTGGTTCAAATTGATCCAACAGTTTTCAAGGAATTGATATCACACTTTGCCGAATTGACAACTGAAATCTCAATTCCTATCTGAACTATCGAACTGAAATTCAACATGTGCATGTCAATTCGAAAACTGTGTAAAATTTCAAGATTTGGGTCGAATTGATCCAACATTGTTCGAGGAATTAGTATCACACTTTGCCGAATAGACCACTGAAATCTCAATTCCTATCTGAACTATCGAACTGAAATTCAACATGTGCATCCCATTTCGAAAACTATGTGCAGTTTCAAAATTTGGTTCGAATTGATTCAACAGTTTTCGAGGAATTGATATCACACTTTGCCGAATTGACCACTGAAATCTCAATTCCTATCTGAACTATCGAACTGAAATTCAACATGTGCATCTCAATTCGAAAACTATGTGCAGTTTCAAGATTTGGTTCGAATTGATCCAATAGTTCCTTAGGAATTGAAATAATATTTTGCCGAATCGACCACTGAAATCTCCATTCCTATCAGAACTATCGATCTGAAATTCAACATGTGCGTCTCATTTCGAAAACTATGTGCAGTTTCAAGATTTGGGTCGAATTGGTCCAACAGTTTTTGAGAAATTGATATCACACTTTGCCGAATAGACCACTGAAATCTCAATTCCTATCAGAACTATCGAACTGAAATTCAACATGTGCATCACATTTCGAAAACTATGTGCAGTTTCAAAATTTGGTTCAAATTGATCCAACAGTTTTCAAGGAATTGATATCACACTTTGCCGCATTGACAACTGAAATCTCAATTCCTATCTGAACTATCGAACTGAAATTCAACATTTGCATCTCAATTCGAAAACTGTGTAAAATTTCAAGATTTGGTTCGAATTGATCCAACATTGTTCGAGGAATTAGATTCACACTTTGCCGAATTGACCACTGAAATCTCAATTCCTATCTGAACTATCGAACTGAAATTCAACATGTGCATCTCAATCCGAAAACTATGTGCAGTTTCAAGATTTGGTTCGAATTGATCCAATAGTTCCTTAGGAATTGAAATGATATTTTGTCGAATCGACTTCTGAAATCTCCATTCCTATTAGAACTATCGATCTGAAATTCAACATGTGCTTCTCAATTCGAAAACTATGTGCAGTTTCAAGATTTCGTTCGAATCGATACAATAGTTCCTTAGGAATGGAAATGATATTTTGCCGAATCGACTACTGCATATCGAATTGAAATTCAACATGTGCATCTCAATTCGAAAACTATGTGCAGTTTCAAGATTTGGTTCGAATCGATCCAATAGTACCTTAGGAATTGAAATGATATTTTGCCGAATCGACTACTGAAATCTTCATTCCTATCAGAACTATCGATCTGAAATTCAACATGTGCATCTCAATTCGAAAACTATGTGCGTTTTCAAGATTTGGGTCGAATTGGTTCAACAGTTTTTGAGGAATTGATATCACACTTTGCCGAATAGACCACTTAAATCTCAATTCCTATCAGAAATATCGAACTGAAATTCAGTGGTCAATTCGGCAAAGTGTGATATCAATTCCTTGAAAACTGTTGGATCAATTCGAACCAAATCTTGAAACTGCACATAGTTTTCGAAATGAGATGCATATGTTGAATTTCAGTTCGATAGTTCTGATAGGAATTGAGATTTCAGTGGTCTATTCGGCAAAGTGTGATATCAATTCCTCAAAAACTGTTGAACCAATTCGACCCAAATCTTGAAACTGCACATGATTTTCGAATTGAGATGCACATGTTGAATTTCAGATCGATAGTTCTGATAGGAATGAAGATTTCAGTAGTCGATTCGGCAAAATATCATTTCAATTCCTAAGGAACTATTGGATCGATTCGAACCGAATCTTGAAACTGCACATAGTTTTCGAATTGAGATGCACATGTTGAATTTCAGTTCGATAGTTCAGATAGGAATTGAGATTTCAGTGGTCAATTCGGCAAAGTGTGATATCAATTCCTCGAAAACTGTTGAATCAATTCGAACCAAATTTTGAAACTGCACATAGTTTTCGAAATGGGATGCACAGGTTGAATTTCAGTTCGATAGTTCAGATAGGAATTGAGATTTCAGTGGTCAATTCGGCAAAGTGTGATACTAATTCCTCAAACAATGTTGGATCAATTCGAACCAAATCTTGAAATTTACACAGTTTTCGAATTGAGATGCACATGTTGAATTTCAGTTCGATAGTTCAGATAGGAATTGAGATTTCAGTTGTCAATTCGGCAAAGTGTGATATCAATTCCTTGAAAACTGTTGGATCAATTTGAACCAAATTTTGAAACTGCACATAGTTTTCGAAATGTGATGCACATGTTGAATTTCAGTTCGATAGTTGTGATAGGAATGGAGATTTCAGTGGTCGATTCGACAAAATATCATTTCAATTCCTAAGGAACTATTGGATCAATTCGAACCAAATCTTGAAACTGCACATAGTTTTCGAATTGAGATGCACATGTTGAATTTTAGTTCGATAGTTCCGATAGGAATTGAGATTTCAGTGGTCAATTCGGCAAAGTGTGATATCAATTCTTCGAAAACTGTTTGATCAATTTGAACCAAATTTTGAAACTGCACATAGTTTTCGAAATGGGATGCACATGTTGAATTTCAGTTCGATAGTTCAGATAGGAATTGAGATTTCAGTGGTCAATTCGGCAAAGTGTGAATCTAATTCCTCGAACAATGTTGGATCAATTCGAACCAAATCTTGAAACTGCACATAGTTTTCGAATTGAGATGCACATGTTGAATTTCAGTTCGATAGTTCAGATAGGAATTGAGATTTCAGTGGTCAATTCGGCAAAGTGTGATATCAATTCCTCGAAAACTGTTGAATCAATTCGAACCAAATTTTGAAACTGCACATAGTTTTCGAAATGGGATGCACATGTTGAATTTCAGTTCGATAGTTCAGATAGGAATTGAGATTTCAGTGGTCAATTCGGCAAAGTGTGATACTAATTCCTCGAACAATGTTGGATCAATTCGAACCAAATCTTGAAATTTTACACAGTTTTCGAATTGAGATACACATGTTGAATTTCAGTTCGATAGTTCAGATAGGAATTGAGATTTCAGTTGTCAATTCGGCAAAGTGTGATATCAATTCCTTGAAAACTGTTGGATCAATTTGAACCAAATTTTGAAACTGCACATAGTTTTCGAAATGTAATGCACATGTTGAATTTCAATTCGATAGTTCTGATAGGAATTGAGATTTCAGTGGTCTATTCGGCAAAGTGTGATATCAATTTCTCAAAAACTGTTGGACCAATTCGACCCAAATCTTGAAACTGCACATAGTTTTCGAAATGAGACGCACATGTTGAATTTCAGATCGATTGGAAATATTCAGCTGAAATATAAGTCGTTCAGATTCAGATGAAACATTATATAAATTCTCTTACATTGAATTATGTTCGCTACCGTCTAACGTATTGTGGATTTTAGAATATCAGGGTATAACTATTTGAATGAGCGGACCTGAATTCTAAATATCACTTCCTGAAACCCTGTCTCTTTTTTCAATCACTTTCGGCATTTTCGTAATAAAAATTGATATTAGTTGTGGAAACGGCGTTATGACATTAACGACATTTCATGAGTGCCAACTTAACTTCGTTCTAGTTACAAAAACTTGAGAAAATTATTTCATGGCCAACCGACTGCTAAAATAAATTTGAATGAAGTATAGTTTTCGAAATGTGATGCACATGTTGAATTTCAGTTCGATAGTTCTAAACTAAAATTCAACATGTGCATCTCAATTCGAAAACTATGTGCAGTTTCAAAATTTGGTTCGAATCGATCCAATATTTCCTTAGGAATTGAAATGATATTTTGCCGAATCGACTACTGAAATCTTCATTCCTCTCTGCACTATCGAACTGAAATTCAACATGTGCATCTCAATTCGAAAACTGTGTACAGTTTCGAGGTTTGGGTCGTATTGATCCAATAGTTCCTTAGGAATTCAAATGATACTATGTTGAATCGTCCACTGAAATCTCCATTCCTATTAGAACTATCGATTAGAAATTCAACATGTGCATCTCATTTCGAAAACTATGTGCAGTTTCAAGATTAGGGTCGAATTGGTTCAACAGTTTTTGAGGAATTGATATCACACTTTGCCGAATAGACCACTGAAATCTCAATTCCTATCTGCACTATCGAACTGAAATTCAACATGTGCATCTCAATTCGAAAACTGTGTACAGTTTCGAGGTTTGGGTCGTATTGATCCAATAGTTCCTTAGGAATTCAAATGATACTATGTTGAATCGTCCACTGAAATCTCGATTCCTATCAGAACTATCGAACTTAAATTCAACATGTGCATCTCAATTCGAAAACTATGTGCAGTTTCAAGATTTGGTTCGAATTGATTCAACAGTTTTTAGGAATTGATATCATACTTTGCCGAATCAAAACTCCATTCCTATCAGATCCTATCGAACTGAAATTCAACATGTGCATCTCAATTCGAAAACTATGTGCAGTTTCAAGATTTGAGTCGAATTGGTCCAACAGTTTTTGAGGAATTGATATCACACTTTGCCGAATAGACCACTGAAATCTCAATTCCTATCTGAACTATCGAACTGAAATTCAACATGTGCATCTCAATTCGAAAACTATGTGCAGTTTCAAGATTTGGTTCGAATTGATCCAACAGTTTTCGAGGAATTGATATCACACTTTGCCGAATTGACCACTGAAATCTCAATTCCTATCTGAACTATCGAACTAAAATTCAACATGTGCATCTCAATTCGAAAACTATGTGCAGTTTCAAAATTTGGTTCGAATCGATCCAATATTTCCTTAGGAATTGAAATGATATTTTGCCGAATCGACTACTGAAATCTTCATTCCTCTCTGCACTATCGAACTGAAATTCAACATGTGCATCTCAATTCGAAAACTATGTGCAGTTTCAAGATTTGGTTCGAATCGATCCAACAGTTTTCGAGGAATTGATATCACACTTTGCCGAATTGACCACTGAAATCTCAATTCCTATCTGAACTATCGAACTGAAATTCAACATGTGCATCTCAATTCGAAAACTATGTGCAGTTTCAAGATTTGGTTCGAATCGATCCAATAGTTCTGATAGGAATGGAGATTTCAGTGGTCGATTCGACAAAATATCATTTCAATGTCGAACTGAAATTCAACATGTGCATCTCAATTCGAAAACTATGTGCAGTTTCAAGATTTCGTTCGAATTGATCCAACAGTTTTCGAGGAATTGATATCACACTTTGCCGAATTGACCACTGAAATCTCAATTCCTATCTGAACTATCGAACTGAAATTCAACATGTGCATCTCAATTCGTAAACTACAATGTGCAGTTTCAAAATTTGGTTCGAATTGATCCAACAGTTTTCAAGGAATTGATATCACACTTTGCCGAATTGACCACTGAAATCTCAATTCCTATCTGAACTATCGAACTGAAATTCAACATGTGCATCTCAATCCGAAAACTATGTGCAGTTTCAAGATCTGGTTCGAATTGATCCAATAGTTCCTTAGGAATTGAAATGATATTTTGTCGAATCGACTTCTGAAATCTCCATTCCTATTAGAACTATCGATTAGAAATTCAACATGTGCATCTCATTTCGAAAACTATGTGCAGTTTCAAGATTTGGGTCGAATTGGTTCAACAGTTTTTGAGGAATTGATATCACACTTTGCCGAATAGACCACTGAAATCTCAATTCCTATCTGCACTATCGAACTGAAATTCAACATGTGCATCTCAATTCGAAAACTGTGTACAGTTTAGAGGTTTGGGTCGTATTGATCCAATAGTTCCTTAGGAATTCAAATGATACTATGTTGAATCGTCCACTGAAATCTCGATTCCTATCAGAACTATCGAACTTAAATTCAACATGTGCATCTCAATTCGAAAACTATGTGCAGTTTCAAGATTTGGTTCGAATTGATTCAACAGTTTTTAGGAATTGATATCATACTTTGCCGAATCAAAACTCCATTCCTATCAGATCCTATCGAACTGAAATTCAACATGTGCATCTCAATTCGAAAATTATGTGCAGTTTCAAGATTTGAGTCGAATTGGTCCAACAGTTTTTGAGGAATTGATATCACACTTTGCCGAATAGACCACTGAAATCTCAATTCCTATCTGCACTATCGAACTGAAATTCAACATGTGCATCTCAATTCGAAAACTACGTGCAGTTTCAAGATTTGGTTCGAATTGATCCAACAGTTTTCGAGGAATTTATATCACACATTGCCGAATGGACCATTGAATTCTCAATTCCTATCTGAACTATCGAACTGAAATTCAACATGTGCAACTCAATCCGAAAACAATGTGAAGTTTCAAGATTTGGTTCGAATTGATCCAACAGTTTTCGAGGAACTGATATGACACTTTGCCGAATTGACCACTGAAATCACAATTCCTATCTGAACTATCGAACTAAAATTCAACATGTGCATCTCAAATCAAAAACTGTGTACAGTTTCGGGATTTGGGTCGAATTGATCCAATAGTTCCTTAGGAATTGAAATGATATAATGTCGAATCGACTTCTGAAATCTCCATTCCCATTAGAACTATCGATCTGAAATTCAACATGTGCATCACAATTCGAAAACTATGTGCAGTTTCAAGATTTGGGTCGAATTGGTTCAACAGTTTTTGAGGAATTGATATCACACTTTGCCGAATAGACCACTGAAATCTCAATTCCTATCTGCACTATCGAACTGAAATTCAATATGTGCATCTCAATTCGAAAACTATGTGCAGTTTCAAGATTTGGTTCGAATTGATCCAACAGTTTTCGAGGAATTGATATCACACTTTGCCGAATTGACCACTGAAATCTCCATTCCTATCTGAACTATCGAACTGAAATTCAACATGTGCATCTCAATTCGAAAACTATGTGCAGTTTCTAGATTTGGTTCGAATCGATCCAATAGTTCCTTAGGAATTGAAATGATATTTTGCCGAATCGACTACAAAAATCTTCATTCCTATCAGAACTATCGAACTGAAATTCAACATGTGCAACTCAATCCGAAAACAATGTGAAGTTTCAAGATTTGGTTCGAATTGATCCAACAGTTTTCGAGGAACTGATATGACACTTTGCCGAATTGACCACTGAAATCACAATTCCTATCTGAACTATCGAACTAAAATTCAACATGTGCATCTCAAATCAAAAACTGTGTACAGTTTCGGGATTTGGGTCGAATTGATCCAATAGTTCCTTAGGAATTGAAATGATATAATGTCGAATCGACTTCTGAAATCTCCATTCCCATTAGAACTATCGATCTGAAATTCAACATGTGCATCACAATTCGAAAACTATGTGCAGTTTCAAGATTTGGGTCGAATTGGTTCAACAGTTTTTGAGGAATTGATATCACACTTTGCCGAATAGACCACTGAAATCTCAATTCCTATCTGCACTATCGAACTGAAATTCAATATGTGCATCTCAATTCGAAAACTATGTGCAGTTTCAAGATTTGGTTCGAATTGATCCAACAGTTTTCGAGGAATTGATATCACACTTTGCCGAATTGACCACTGAAATCTCCATTCCTATCTGAACTATCGAACTGAAATTCAACATGTGCATCTCAATTCGAAAACTATGTGCAGTTTCAAGATTTGGTTCGAATCGATCCAATAGTTCCTTAGGAATTGAAGTGATATTTTGCCGAATCGACTACTGAAATCTTCATTCCTATCAGAACTATCGATCTGAAATTCAACATGTGCATCTCAATTCGAAAACTATGTGCAGTTTCAAGATTTGGTTCGAATCGATCCAATAGTTCCTTAGGAATTGAAATGATATTTTGCCGAATCGACTACTGAAATCTCCATTCCTATTAGAACTATCGATTAGAAATTCAACATGTGCATCTCCTTTCGAAAACTATGTGCAGTTTCAAGATTTGGTTCGAATCGATCCAACAGTTTTCGAGGAATTGATATCACACTTTGCCGAATTGACCACTGAAATCTCAATTCCTATCTGAACTATCGATCTGAAATTCAACATGTGCATCTCAATTCGAAAACTATGTGCAGTTTCAAGATTTGGGTCGAATTGGTTCAACAGTTTTTGAGGAATTGATATCACACTTTGCCGAATAGACCACTGAAATCTCAATTCCTATGTGCACTATCGAACTGAAATTCAACATGTGCATCTCAATTCGAAAACTATGTGCAGTTTCAAGATTTCGTTCGAATTGATCCAACAGTTTTCGAGGAATTGATATCACACTTTGCCGAATTGACCACTGAAATCTCAATTCCTATCTGAACTATCGAACTGAAATTCAACATGTGCATCTCAATTCGAAAATTATGTGCAGTTTCAAAATTTGGTTCGAATTGATCCAACAGTTTTCAAGGAATTGATATCACACTTTGCCGAATTGACCACTGAAATATCAATTCCTATCTGAACTATCGAACTGAAATTCAACATGTGCATCTCAATACGAAAACTATGTGCAGTTTCAAGATCTGGTTCGAATTGATCCAATAGTTCCTTAGGAATTGAAATGATATTTTGTCGAATCGACTCCTGAAATCTCCATTCCTATTAGAACTATCGATTAGAAATTCAACATGTGCATCTCATTTCGAAAACTATGTGCAGTTTCAAGATTAGGGTCGAATTGGTTCAACAGTTTTTGAGGAATTGATATCACACTTTGCCGAATAGACCACTGAAATCTCAATTCCTATCTGCACTATCGAACTGAAATTCAACATGTGCATCTCAATTCGAAAACTGTGTACAGTTTCGAGGTTTGGGTCGTATTGATCCAATAGTTCCTTAGGAATTCAAATGATACTATGTTGAATCGTCCACTGAAATCTCGATTCCTATCAGAACTATCGAACTTAAATTCAACATGTGCATCTCAATTCGAAAACTATGTGCAGTTTCAAGATTTGGTTCGAATTGATTCAACAGTTTTTAGGAATTGATATCATACTTTGCCGAATCAAAACTCCATTCCTATCAGATCCTATCGAACTGAAATTCAACATGTGCATCTCAATTCGAAAACTATGTGCAGTTTCAAGATTTGAGTCGAATTGGTCCAACAGTTTTTGAGGAATTGATATCACACTTTGCCGAATAGACCACTGAAATCTCAATTCCTATCTGAACTATCGAACTGAAATTCAACATGTGCATCTCAATTCGAAAACTATGTGCAGTTTCAAGATTTGGTTCGAATTGATCCAACAGTTTTCGAGGAATTGATATCACACTTTGCCGAATTGACCACTGAAATCTCAATTCCTATCTGAACTATCGAACTAAAATTCAACATGTGCATCTCAATTCGAAAACTATGTGCAGTTTCAAAATTTGGTTCGAATCGATCCAATATTTCCTTAGGAATTGAAATGATATTTTGCCGAATCGACTACTGAAATCTTCATTCCTCTCTGCACTATCGAACTGAAATTCAACATGTGCATCTCAATTCGAAAACTATGTGCAGTTTCAAGATTTGGTTCGAATCGATCCAACAGTTTTCGAGGAATTGATATCACACTTTGCCGAATTGACCACTGAAATCTCAATTCCTATCTGAACTATCGAACTGAAATTCAACATGTGCATCTCAATTCGAAAACTATGTGCAGTTTCAAGATTTGGTTCGAATCGATCCAATAGTTCTGATAGGAATGGAGATTTCAGTGGTCGATTCGACAAAATATCATTTCAATTCCTAAGGAACTATTGGATCAATTCGAACCAAATCTTGAAACTGCACATAGTTTTCGAATTGAGATGCTTATGTTGAATTTTAGTTCGATTGTTCAGATTGGAATTGAGATTTCAGTGGTCAATTCGGCAAAGTGTGATATCAATTCTTCGAAAACTGTTTGATCAATTTGAACCAAATTTTGAAACTGCACATTGTTTTCGAAATGGGATGCACATGTTGAATTTCAGTTCGATAGTTCAGATAGGAATTGAGATTTCAGTGGTCAATTCGGCAAAGGGTGATACTAATTCCTCGAACAATGTTGGATCAATTCGAACCAAATCTTGAAATTTTACACAGTTTTCGAATTGAGATGCATATGTTGAATTTCAGTTCGATAGTTCAGATAGGAATTGAGATTTCAGTTGTCAATTCAGCAAAGTGTGATATCAATTCCTTGAAAACTGTTGGATCAATTTGAACCAAATTTTGAAACTGCACATAGTTTTCGAAATGTGATGCACTTGTTGAATTTCAGTTCGATAGTTCTGATAGGAATTGAGATTTCAGTGGTCTATTCGGCAAAGTGTGATATCAATTTCTCAAAAACTGTTGGACCAATTCGACCCAAATCTTGAAACTGCACATAGTTTGCGAAATGAGACGCACATGTTGAATTTCAGATCGATAGTTCTGATAGGAATGGAGATTTCAGTGGTCGATTCGACAAAATATTATTTCAATTCCTAAGGAACTATTGGATCAATTCGAACCAAATCTTGAAACTGCACATAGTTTTCGAATTGAGATGCACATGTTGAATTTCAGTTCGATAGTTCAGATAGGAATTGAGATTTCAGTGGTCAATTCGGCAAAGTGTGATATCAATTCCTCGAAAACTGTTGGATCGATTCGAACCAAATCTTGAAACTGCACATAGTTTTCGAATTGAGATGCACATGTTGAATTTCAGTTCGATAGTGCAGATAGGAATTGAGATTTCATTGGTCTATTCGGCAAAGTGTGATATCAATTCCTCAAAAACTGTTGAACCAATTCGACCCAAATCTTGAAACTGCATATAGTTTTTGAATTGAGATGCACATGTTGAATTTCAGATCGATAGTTCTGATAGGAATGAAGATTTCAGTAGTCGATTCGGCAAAATATCATTTCAATTCCTAAGGAACTATTGGATCGATTCGAACCAAATCTTGAAACTGCACATAGTTTTCGGATTGACATTTCACATCAACTATCGAACTGAAATTCAACATGTGCATCCCATTTCGAAAACTATGTGCAGTTTCAAAATTTGTTTCGAATTGATTCAACAGTTTTCGAGGAATTGATATCACACTTTGCCGAATTGACCACTGAAATCTCAATTCCTATCTGAACTATCGAACTGAAATTCAACATGTGCATCTCAATTCGAAAACTATGTGCAGTTTCAAGATTCGGTTCGAATCGATCCAATAGTTCCTTAGGAATTGAAATGATATTTTGCCGAATCGACTACTGAAATCTTTATTCCTATCAGAACTATCGATCTGAAATTCAACATGTGCATCTCAATTCGAAAACTATGTGCAGTTTCAAGATTTGGGTCGAATTGGTTCAACAGTTTTTGAGGAATTGATATCACACTTTGCCGAATAGACCACTGAAATCTCAATTCCTATCAGAACTATCGAACTGAAATTCAACATATGCATCTCATTTCGAAAACTATGTGCAGTTTCAAGATTTGGTTCGAATTGATCCAGCAGTTTTTAGGAATTGACATCACACTTTGCCGAAATGACCACTGAAATCTCAATTCCTATCTGAACTTTTGAACTGAAATTCAACATGTGCATCTCAATTCGAAAACTGTGTACAGTTCAAGAGTTGGTTCGAATTGATCTAAAAGTTTTTGAGGAATTGATAGCACACTTTGCCGAATTGACCATTGAAATCTCAATTCCTATCTGAACTATCGAACTAAAATTCAACATGTGCATCTCAATTCGAAAACTATGTGCAGTTTCAAGATTTGGTTCGAATTGATCCAATAGTTCCTTAGGAATTGAAATGATATTTTGTCGAATCGACCACTGGAATCTCCATTCCTATCAGAACTATCGAACTGAAATTCAACATGTGTATCACATTTCGAAAACTATGTGCAGTTTCAAAATTTGGTTCAAATTGATCCAACAGTTTTCAAGGAATTGATATCACACTTTGCCGAATTGACAACTGAAATCTCAATTTCTATCTGAACTATCGAACTGAAATTCAACATGTGCATCTCAATTCGAAAACTGTGTAAAATTTCAAGATTTGGTTCGAATTGATCCAACATTGTTCGAGGAATTAGTATCACACTTTGCCGAATTGACCACTGAAATCTCAATTCCTATCTGAACTATCGAACTGAAATTCAACATGTGCATCCCATTTCGAAAACTATGTGCAGTTTCAAAATTTGGTTCGAATTGATTCAACAATTAATTCAAGTGAATTTTCCTCTGGAGAGGAGTGTGAAAGCCGCAAGGCTAAAGTCATATTTATTCAGAGAATTTAACAAAAATACAAAAAACAAGTCAATATAAATTTTCTGCTCAAATTCTAAACAAACAATATTAATCCACAGGGATATCCGCTCGTGGATTTTGCAATATATGGACAACATAAATTCAATTCTAATCTTTATGAAAATTTCGAGATCACACATATACCTATTATAAGACAACAACGACAGTAAATTCCATCTACTAAGCATTTATCAATGAAGATTGTTATTTTTTAAATCTATCCGAGAATGCACAAGAAGCCTAGGGGTTGAATCAATATATTTTCGTAATTGCTTCTTGAATATTGTTGGCATAATAATTTTTCTTATATATACTGGCAAACTATTAATTACAAGCGGCCCCAGAAATATATGACTCCGCTGTCCTATTGTTTTATTTATTCTAGGTACTACCGTAGAATACAATATATATTATTTATATACTCCCAAATATTTCACAGAATCTGTGGATGTTATTTCTATAGGTGTACTGTGGGTGGGTAAGATATGTAATTTGGTCATCTGGGTTAAGTACCGGGTGAGGCTGGTGAAAGCAACAAATTTAGTTTTCTCAACATTTATGGTGAGTAATTTATAGTTAAAAAAGTCAATAATTTGTGTAAAGTCAACTTCAATTTTCTTTTTCAGGTCGCTCCAGGAAGTATCTTGCTAAAGTATGGCAGTGTCGTCAGCAAAACTCACGAAATCACCGACGGATGGTAAGTCAAGGAGATCATTTATGTAAATGAAAAAAAATAAAGGTCCAAGCAACGTGCCTTGAGGCACTCCATACTTCACCTCCCTAAATGTTTCCACTTCATCTCCAATTTTGCAAGCTTGTGATCTGTGACATAGATAACTTTCCATTAACTTCAGAGATTTGCCCCTAAAACCTATTCTCTCCAATGACAACAATAATTCATTATGACAGACCGTATCGAACGCTTTGGCGAGGTCGATGAATACGCAGACAGCTTGCATTTTATCATCAATAGCTTTATACATTTTTCCAGTCAAATAGGCTATTGCATTCTGCGTCGAGTTACCCGCTCTTAAACCGTTTTGTCGATCTGAAATCAGGTTATATTTATCTAAAAATTTTGCTATTCTGACCTCCAACACATTTTCAAATATTTTTGAAATTACGGGGGATATTGAAATAGGTCGATAATTTAAGCATAACGATCTGTCCCCAGACTTATATAAAGGTACCACAATCGATTTTTTCAGAACATTAGGATATTGTCCCACCTCAATTGCCTTATTGATAACAAATGTAATAGGCGTAACTATGAACTCTGCTGTATTTTTTATTATTTCTGTGGTTATCTTGTCCATTCCCGCTGATTTACTGTTTTTTAAAGAATATATTATTTTAAGTACTTCAGCTTCATCAGTCTCCAATATAACTATTGAGTTAACATTTCTTCTTTGTTTGAATTCAACTCCGCTATTTTTAACCCTCTTTGCCAATTTTTCACCTACACTTATGAAGAATTCATTAAAAACCTCAGTTAATTCTTTTTTGCCAGTCACCTTTTTCCCTACTTCATTTAACACCGATGTTGGTTGAATTTTGGTTGTATCGTTTTTGTCAATATTTCTTAAGACTTTCCAAAGTTGATCTGGATTTTTCGAATTGCTATTGATCTTATTCCTGTAATACTCTGCCTTTGTTTTCGCAATCAGTTGTTTTAGAATATTATTGTATTCTTTCAATTCATGTTTCAGTAATATATTTTCTGGATTATTTTTACATGTTTTATTAAGTTTATTTTTGTGATTTATTGACTTGATTAGTCCCTTGGTGATCCATGGAGTGCGTTTTCTTTCATTTCTTTTAAAATTGACCTTATACTCACTTTGTTCAATGAACTGTGAAAAAATCCTGAAAAACATATCCATTGAGAGGTGAATGTCATCCTGATTCATAACACTACTCCATGTTTCATTTTTGAGTAATTGTCTGAGTTTTTTGTAATTTACAAATTTCCTACTCTGATCATTCCTAACATAATTTTTACAATTTTTTGGGAGTGAAAACTTGACTGCTACTGGTTTATGATCCGTGATCAAATGATCAACCACCATGGGACAGACAGTGTCCAACTGCAGAGAACCCCTCAACATTATATAATTATAACAAGCCTTCTCTCTAGTTGGTGAGTTTATAATTAATAAATATCCATATTCACTTAGTACGTTTAAATATTCCTCTCTAATATTTGAATCAGTCAGTAAATCTATATTTAAGTCACCAATTATTAATGATACTCTATTATTTGGCTTATTTATACTTAAAAACTCTTCTAGATCTGAGATGAACTCGGAAGGACATAGAGATGGAGTGCGGTATACAGCGAATATGTTTATACCCACAGAGTGAAGCCCCAGGCGCAAAATAATGGCATTTACCGGACCAATTTTGACTAACTCATATTCTAAATCTATACCATCTTTCACATATACTAGTATGCCATAATTTTTTTAAGATCAAATCTGTTATCCATCCTGTTCATTGGAGCTTGATAGATAATGAAAAAGACGAAATTTTCGTGTCTGCTCCAAATTCTTTATTAAAAATTGCTACATATGTTTCGGCCCTTACAAAATTAGGGCCATCTTCAGGCATCTGCAGACAAATACAAAGATGTATGAAAACAGTAATAAAATAAAAGACTGCAACAGAAAAGTACATGGAAAGAGAAAACAACAGTACAAAGACAAAACAGTAAATCAACAAATATTGAGAGTCGAATTGTAAACTTAAGCAAAATAACTTACATGTTCAAAATTATAACCGAAATTATTCGTCAAGAAAAGATGAAAGTAAATATGTCAAATTATCAGGATCAACAAAGGCGAACAGAAATAGCAGAAACCACAGAAAAACACAGAAATGACTGAGTTTCTGTTGAGTGGCGAATATCGGGTTGTGTGAAGTATCAAAATTGGGAGAAAAGGGGGAAGAACGGAATCGGAGTCATCGCGATGGAAGAAAGCCGAGCAAATGCGGACAAATGAGCAGTTCAGGGAACTTTTGCTGGGTGTTCAGAAGTTTAGTTGGGGTGTTGTGTTTTGCCTTTGTGATATGTATATTCTCCAATGAGTCACATAAACTTCTGTTTCGAGGTAGAGACAGGATGCAGGGCTCCAACGAAGGAACGTGGCCGGAGTTCGAGAGGATGTGCTCCGCGAAAGTGGACTTGTTGGGGTTGTTGGTCCTAATGGTTCTGAAGTGTTCATCGATCCTTGTATTGATGCTTCTAATGGATCGGCCTATGTAGAAACTACCACAAGAACATTCCAGCCGATAGACTCCCATTCTCTCGACCGGGTCGACCTTATCCTTACCTCTGGAGTGGATTGCTCTAAGGGAGTTTTCAACTTTGAAGGATATCTGAATGTTGAACTGTTTTAGGTATTTTTGGATTCTCTCAGAAACCCCAGGAACATAAGGGATGCTCTTGAAAATAATGTTTTCATCTGATATAGGGGTTAAATGGGTGTTATGTCTAATCATGATCTTATGGGAAATGCAGCGAAAAGTGTTCTGGACCAAGTTCATAGGGAAGCCATTGTTGTGTGCTATTTGTAGTATAATGTATTCCGTTTCGTAATCTTCAGCGGACAATGGAGTTGTCAACAGTCTATAGAAGAAGGAACGGAAGGCGGCAAGCTTGTACTGGAGTGGATGATTTGATGAGAAAGGGATCACATGATCAGTTGTTGTGGGCTTCCTGTAGATAGAGAATTCGATCTCATCATCTCTCGAGCGCAAAAGCAAGTCTAGAAACGGAAGGGTTCCATTTGTCTGTGCTTCAACGGTGAAGGTGATTCTAGGATGCAGTGTGTTAATGAAATCTAGGAACATATCGAGGTCAGATTGATCTCCCAGGAAGATGCAAAAAATGTCGTCCACATAGCGTCTCCAAAATAGAATGTGTTTTTTGAACAAGTTATTGTCCTTGAGTTTATTTTCAAGATATTTAAGAAAACACTCTGCAAGCAATGGCGCCAGGGTAGATCCCATACTTAGGCCGTTTTTTTTGGATGTAAAATCGGTTGTTGAATTTGAAAAAGTTCTGCTCCAGGCAAACTTTTAGTAAAGCTGAGAGAGAAGACCCAACATCGTCGCTAAGATCGGAAAAGGCCAAAAGTTGGTTGATTAATTCAGCGGCTTCAACCGGTGGAGTAGATGGGTATAAGTTGACTATATCGAAGGAGACCATGGTTGCTCCCTCGGGAAATTTGAGGTCTTTGATCTGATGTACCAGTTCTGAAGAATTTTTGATAGAGAATTCTGATCTGTAATCTAAATGGCGTTGAAAAACATCACCGAGGAAGGAAGACAAGCCGTGGGCAGTGGTGCCAACAAAGGAAACGATTGGGCGAACGGGTATGCCTGGTTTGTGGATCTTTGGCAAACTATATAACAGAGGAGTGACCGGTACAGACGAGATAAGCCAATCTATTTTAAAATTGAAAAGCTGCAAAATATCTTTATTTTGTTTGATGGTAGAATTTACCTTCTTAAGAAAACCAGGTATGAGATCTTTGGGGGTTCTGTCGAAATCTGTTGAATTTAGGAAGTCTTCAGTTTTGCAAATGTAATCAGACATTCTCATGATCACGGTGCAGTTGCCCTTGTAAGCTTTGGTGACCAAGAGATTTTTTACGTTGATTTTGTTCAACAATGATTTTATGACAGAGGAAGAACTCCCAAATTTTGTAGTTTGATGTCTTAAGAAGGATTTGATGATGTTAGTTGTTTCTAATGTTATGGTGGCAAAATTTTCTAATCTGCACCGATTAAAAATGTTTTCAATATGTGAGGTGAACGAGTCTAAAAGTACAGAAGAAGGCTTGAGAGGTGCAGAACATTTAAGGCCCTGGTTAAGAAGATCTTGTTCGGCAGATGATAGTGAAATGTCGGTCATGTTTAATGTTCTTGGGTGAAATTTAAACGTCGAATATACTGTTTGGGTTGGTTGTTCAGGAATATTATGAGATCTCAAGTAGTTCAATTGAACTACAATTGAAGCTATCCAAGAAATTTCTTGGATAGCTTCTCAAAGCGTTTCTCACCCTCCAACTCCATCCTTTCCCGAGTCCTTCTCTCCAGGCAATCCCATATAGCTGGATGTAAGTTCCATATGTAATTTCCATATGTCGAGGAAAATTGCTTCTCTGAGTCTAAACTTGTGTCGGAGTTCTTGTTTTATCCAAAACCTAAGAGCAAACCTCTGTGTTGACTTAGCTGCTCTTGAGGTGTTCCCAATTTTAACCTTGGCGAATTTCGGTTGTAGACTCTCTCTTAGACATGAAGACAAAAACCATATAATAATAATAATAATAATAATAACGACTTGAACGACTTGACGACTTGAAACTCTTCGCATCTACCAAAAAACAAATGCAATTGATGCTGAAAATGGTGGAAGGATTCTCGGAAGACATCAAAATGAAGTTTGGACTAGAAAAATGTCGACTGCTGAACATAACGAGAGGAAAAATAGAAGATGGTACGTTCAAACTCAGGGAAGGTGCAGAAATTGAAGCATTAAAGGAAGCAGACACATACAAGTATCTAGGCATAAAACAGGCAAGAAAAATCAATCAGACCCAGATGAAGAAAGAATTAACGGAGGAGTTCACCCGAAGATTGAGGAGGATTATGAAAACTGGTCTTAACAGCAAGAATCTGATAAAAGCGATTAACACCTACGCTTGCTCGGCGCTGATCTATTCATTTGGTATTATCTCTTGGACGACCACCGATTTAGCAGCTTTACAGAGAAATATAAGGACGATGCTGACTAAACACAATAAACATCACCCCAAAAGCTCAATAAAACGGACAGAGCTGCCACGACATCTTGGGGGTAGAGGAATTGTTGATTTTTCCAACCGTATGTCCCAGGAAATTGAAGGACTTCGAAAATATTTCTTGAGCAAGGCAGCTTCGTCAGAACTCCATCGAGTAGTTTGTGTTGCTGATAGTTCTACACCATTAAAGCTACAACAGGATCACTTGGAAACCGTCGAACACTCTGCAGAAAGTAAAATGCAGAAACTGATTGGCAAACCTTTGCATGGGAGGCACCAGAACGAGGTCAACCATGATTACGTCGACATATCTGCGTCGAACTACTGGTTGACTTCCGGAAGGTTGTTTCCTGAGACAGAGGGCTTCATGCTCGCCATCCAGGATCAGGTGATTCCAACAAGAAATTACATGAAATACATCGCCAAGGATGCCTCAGTGGCGGACGATAGCTGTCGTTATGGCTGTGCGACACATGAAACTATCCAGCACATCACCGGGTGATGTCAGAAGTTCGCGGGCACGGAGTACAAGAATAGACATGATGCTGTTGCCAAGATTCTTCACCAAGAATTGGCACTAAAACACAAACTTCTAACTTCGAAAAAGGTTCCTTATTACAATTACCATCCGGATGCTGTGCTGGAAAACGAACATCACAAGCTCTACTGGGATCGCACGGTTCTCACAGACCGGAAAATAACACACAATAGACCAGACCTCATATTGCTCAATAAGGATGAGGACAGAGCACTATTCATCGACGTGGCAATTCCAAATAATAACAATCTTCTAGATGGGCCCACTGAAAAAATTTCAAAATACGGAGTTCCTCTTTAAGAATATGCACCACTTTTAACTATACGATGATTTTTCTAGGAGATATGCGTGTCAAAAGTTGATTTCGAAAATTTCCAAAAAAGATAGCGTCACTTAAAAATTCGTCAAGATCAAACGGTTCCACCGATGTCGATGACATTTCGAGATTTATTACTAGGAGAGCTGCTCTTTTGAAGTATGTATTACTTGTAGATCAACGATGATTTTTGTGGAAGTTACGCATCTCGAAAGCTTATCTTCGAAAAATTCTCAAAAAGATGGGGTCAGTTAAAAATTCGTCAAGATCGAACGGTTACATCGAGGTCGATGAAATTTCGAGATTTGTCACTAAAAGAGTTGCTTTTTTAGGATATGTATAATATTCGGATCTGCGATGATTTTGTAGGAGATACGCGTGTCAAAAGTTGATTTCGAAAATTTTCAAAAAAGATGGTATCACATGAAAATTCGTCAAGATCAAACGGTTGCACCGATGTCGATGAAATTTCGAGATTTTCTACTAGGCGAGCTGCTCTTTCGAAAAATATATCACTTTTGGATCTACGATGATTCTTATAGGAGTTAAGAATCTCGAAAGTTGACCTTCGAAAAATTCCCAAAAAGATGGGGTCAGTTAAATTTTTGTCAAGATCGAACGGTTACATTGAGGTCGATGAAATTTCGAGATCGAAAACTATGTGCAGTTTCAAGATTTGGTTCGAATTGATCAAACAGTTTTCAAGGAATTGATATCACACTTTGCCGAATTGACCACTGAAATCTCAATTCCTATCTGAACTATCGAACTGAAATTCAACATGTGCATCTCAATCCGAAAACTATGTGCAGTTTCAAGATTTGGTTCGAATTGATCCAATAGTTCCTTAGGAATTGAAATGATATTTTGCCGAATCGACTACTGAAATCTTCATTCCTATCAGAACTATCGATCTGAAATTCAACATGTGCATCTCAATTCGAAAACTATGTGCAGTTTCAAGATTTGGATCGAATTGGTTCAACAGTTTTCGAGGAATTGATATCACACTTTGCCGAATAGACCACTGAAATCTCAATTCCTATCAGAACTATCGAACTGAAATTCAACATGTGCATCACATTTCGAAAACTATGTGCAGTTTCAAAATTTGGTTCAAATTGATCCAACAGTTTTCAAGGAATTGATATCACACTTTGCCGAATTGACAACTGAAATCTCAATTCCTATCTGAACTATCGAACTGAAATTCAACATGTGTATCTCAATTCGAAAACTGTGTAAAATTTCAAGATTTGGTTCGAATTGATCCAACATTGTTCGAGGAATTAGTATCACACTTTGCCGAATTGACCACTGAAATATCAATTCCTATCTGAACTATCGAACTGAAATTCAACATGTGCATCCCATTTCGAAAACTATGTGCAGTTTCAAAATTTGGTTCGAATTGATTCAACAGTTTTCGAGGAATTGATATCACACTTTGCCGAATTGACCACTGAAATCTCAATTCCTATCTGAACTATCGAACTGAAATTCAACATGTGCATCTCAATTCGAAAACTATGTGCAGTTTCAAGATTCGGTTCGAATCGATCCAATAGTTCCTTAGGAATTGAAATGATATTTTGCCGAATCGACTACTGAAATCTTCATTCCTATCAGAACTATCGATCTGAAATTTAACATGTGCATCTCAATTCGAAAACTATGTGCAGTTTCAAGATTTGGGTCGAATTGGTTCAACAGTTTTTGAGGAATTGATATCACACTTTGCCGAATAGACCACTGAAATCTCAATTCCTATCAGAACTATCGAACTGAAATTCAACATATGCATCTCATTTCGAAAACTATGTGCAGTTTCAAGATTTGGTTCGAATTGATTCAACAGTTTTCAAGGAATTGATATCACACTTTGCCGAATTGACCACTGAAATCTCAATTCCTTTCTGAACTTACGAACTGAAATTCAACATGTGCATCTCAATCCGAAAACTATGTGCAGTTTCAAGATTTGGTTCGAATCGATCCAATAGTTCCTTAGGAATTGAAATGATATTTTGCCGAATCGACTACTGAAATCTTCATTCCTATCAGAACTATCAGAAATTCAACATGTGCATCTCAATTCGAAAACTATGTGCAGTTTCAAGATTTGGTTCGAATCGATCCAATAGTTCCTTAGGAATTGAAGTGATATTTTGCCGAATCGACTACTGAAATCTTCATTCCTATCAGAACTATCGATCTGAAATTCAACATGTGCATCTCAATTCGAAAACTATGTGCAGTTTCAAGATTTGGTTCGAATTGATCCAATAGTTCCTTAGGAATTGAAATGATATTTTGTCGAATCGACCACTGAAATCTCCATTCCTATCAGAACTATCGAACTGAAATTCAACATGTGCATCATATTTCGAAAACTATGTGCAGTTTCAAAATTTGGTTCAAATTGATCCAACAGTTTTCAAGGAATTGATATCACACTTTGCCGAATTGACAACTGAAATCTCCATTCCTATCTGAACTATCGAACTGAAATTCAACATGTGCATCTCAATTCGAAAACTGTGTAAAATTTCAAGATTTGGTTCGAATTGTTCCAACATTGTTCGAGGAATTAGTATCACACTTTGCCGAATTGACCACTGAAATCTCAATTCCTATCTGAACTATCGAACTGAAATTCAACATGTGCATCCTATTTCGAAAACTATGGGCAGTTTCAAAATTTGGTTCGAATTGATTCAACAGTTTTCGTGGAATTGATATCACACTTTGCCGAATTGACCACTGAAATCTCAATTCCTATCTGAACTATCGAACTGAAATTCAACATGTGCATCTCAATTCGAAAACTATGTGCAGTTTCAAGATTTGGTTCGAATTGATCCAAGAGTTCTTTAGGAATTGAAATAATATTTTGTCGAATCGACCACTGAAATCTCCATTCCTATCAGAACTATCGATCTGAAATACAACATGTGCGTCTCATTTCGAAAACTATGTGCAGTTTCAAGATTTGGGTCGAATTGGTCCAACAGTTTTTGAGAAATTGATATCACACTTTGCCGAATAAAAAATTTCAAGATTTGGTTCGAATTGATCCAACATTGTTCGAGGAATTAGATTCACACTTTGCCGAATTGACCACTGAAATCTCAATTCCTATCTGAACTATCGAACTGAAATTCAACATGTGCATCCCATTTCGAAAACTATGTGCAGTTTCAAAATTTGGTTCAAATTGATCAAACAGTTTTCGAAGAATTGATATCACACTTTGCCTAATTGACCACTGAAATCTCAATTCCTATCTGAACTATCGAACTAAAATTCAACATGTGCATCTCAATTCGAAAACTATGTGCAGTTTTAAGATTTGGTTCGAATTGATCCAATAGTTCCTTAGGAATTGAAATGATATTTTGTCGAATCGACCACTGAAATCTCCATTCCTATCAGAACTATCGAACTGAAATTCAACATGTGCATCACATTTCGAAAACTATGTGCAGTTTCAAAATTTGGTTCAAATTGATCCAACAGTTTTCAAGGAATTGATATCACACTTTGCCGAATTGACAACTGAAATCTCAATTCCTATCTGAACTATCGAACTGAAATTCAACATGTGCATCCCATTTCGAAAACTATGTGCAGTTTCAAAATTTGGTTCGATTGATCCAACAGTTTTCGAGGAATTGTATCACACTTTGCCGAATTGACCACTGAAATCTCAATTCCTATCTGAACTATCGAACTGAAATTCAACATGTGCATCTCAATTCGAAAACTATGTGCAGTTTCAAGATTTGGTTCGAATCGATCCAATAGTACCTCAGGAATTGAAATGATATTTTGCCGAATCGACTACTGAAATCTTCATTCCTATCAGAACTATCGAACTGAAATTCAATATGTGCATCTCAATCCGAAAACAATGTAAAGTTTCAAGATTTGGTTCGAATTGATCCAACAGTTTTCGAGGAATTGATATGACACTTTGCCGAATTGACCACTGAAATCACAATTCCTATCTGAACTATCGAACTAAAATTCAACATGTGCATCTCAAATCAAAAACTGTGTACAGATGTGCATAAGAGTTTTCGTCGATCACGGCTAGCCCTGCAAGATGTTGAGGTGACCACTAGCATTATAATCTTCTTATACTACCTAGTATTCTAGTATCTAGTATCACTCCATCTTGATGAACAAATCCTCCCGTTTCCGACATCAGCTCAGCCGACTCCAGAAAAGCAGAAGATGATTTTTACAGCAAGTCATGGTCTTTCAATCTCTTGAAATATATAAAGTATATGTTTACTCATATGATATTCGAATGAAAACTTCAGTTTTGCTTGTCTAATCTGGCTTTCTAATATCTTTTGTTCTGCTGGCGTGATAGATTTTCCTACTAGCTTAAGATCGATTCATATGTCGGATATTAGCTTCTCCAAAGCACTCTAGCTCTTGGACTTTGATTTTATTATGAGCTACTGTTCCCTTGAGTGGGTCTTGACCTCTCAATAATCTTATTCCATTTCCAACTTTTGTGTATAATGCTGGTATTGCAAACTTTGAAACCCCTGTCTTCCTGCATTCAAGGAAAGTATATCCTTTGTATCGAAGACTTACAGTTACAGTTTGTTCGGCGCATCTGTCGAATCCCCCAGACCTGCTACCGCGACCAAAGCGGTCTATTGTGGCACACAAACGAGCTCAAAGAGCTAAACTTCTACCTCCAGTGCCATCTTCCAAGGGAAGAGGTGATAACAGAGGAGGAGCAGTTCATGAGTTCCCCTAGAACCAGCCTGAGCGAACCTTGTCTGCTGCTGGGCAGTCACTGAGGATAGTCCTCCTATAAGCAAAGAGAGTCCTTGTATATCGAAGAGCTAGGATGCAGGCTACGATTCATATTCAAACTCTTCTATCGAACTCGAGAATTTCATTCGCCGTCCATTTAACTACCCTGAGAGAGTAGTTGACTCCCCAGACTGCCAAATTTTTCGTAGGATAAACTAGCGACTGTGTAGTTAATGCATTCCTAATTTAAGTTATCTCCAGAGCACCACTCTCTCACATTCATTTGTTATAAAAAAAAAAACGAAAATGAAATATATAACGTTTTTAAAATTATTACATAATCACTAAAGCTCTTCTTGACAAAAAGACACTTAAAGAGTGTTTGAAACATCCTGAAATACGATTCCCCAAGTGAGCAGTCCACAAACTAAGGATGATAGCCATCATAAATATAGAGGTGTTTTGAAAGATGAAAGTTGTAATAACTGGAGCCAATGTTATAATAATACGATCACGTCACTCATTCGAGTTCGAATAATCCCACTGTACTAGATTCTAAAACATATGTGGCAACTACGCTGGACGCAACAACATGCTAAAGGTGAAAGACTGAATAAAATTCGGACGCAGCATTGTGCTATATATGAAAACAAAATATACGCCGGACGCACTAATGGTAGGACCATGTAAGGACGCAATAATGTGCGTATATCAACTTCTTTATTAATGAAGATATTTGAGATCTGAAACGACCAAACTACGTAATTTTTTGCGTAGATTAATATACTTCGATCAGATTCCACCTAGGTAGCGTATTTCTGGGAGACGCAATAAGGTTGCTTTTTGAAAGGACGCAATAAAGTATGCCAGATGTAAATATATATATATATATACAGTCCCTGGCCAGTTTATTAGACGCACTGAGGATTTTTTTTATATTTACTGGTATTGCTGGAGGAAAAAGCAGAATATTTGAATTTCATTTCCACAGAATGTTAGTTTCATCTACGACTCTCATTAAATTGTTCTATTTGGTATTTATTTTTGATGTTGTAGTATTAGTACTTAAGTATGAATCAGTACTATGTCTTCCAGTGGACGTCTTGCATTCTGCAGGTTCGGACGTTATTTCGATAATCCACATATGAAATCATTACCTTCGAATGCAGCAAACCGAACAATTCTGCATTGATAGTATGAAGTTCTCATAGCTACACAGGGTGGCTCAGCAAAATATTAAAATTTCATGTTTAATCATCAATAAATCAATATTTTTTATTGAATATGATATATTATATGTGAAAACCATTTACAGATGAAGTATATGTAACATATACATTCAATTTAATAATTCAATATTGAGATTTTGCATCGAATCAATGCGTCTAATAATATGGCCAGGGACTGTATATATATATATATATATATATATATATATATATATATATATATATATATATATATATATATAATAGAATAAAGACGTACACAGAAGGCCTTAAACAAAGGATCGCAGCATTAGGAAACAGATTGAGGAGATACAATAAGAGGACTCAAAGATACCGAGACAACAACCTGTTCGCAAACAATCAGAGGCAGTTCTTCAGGAAACTGGACGAAGACAAGAACGTACAAACAACGAAAACCCCGTCCCCAACCGACATGCACAAGTACTGGTCGAAGATTTGGTCAAATAAAGGAACACATAACACAGAGGCAACATGGATTGAGCAAGAAAAAAAGAAACATGCCAATCTTCAAGAAATGTCCACGATGAACATAGAAGAGGAAGACGTCAAGAACACAATTAAGAGAATGAAAAACTGGACTACTCCCGGCATAGACGGCATACATAACTTTTGGTGGAAATCGTTCTCACACACGCATCAAACACTAGCACAACTGATACAAGAGGCCATAGAAAATCCCAACAAGATACCGAAGTACTTTACACACGGCACGACTCTCATGCTCCCAAAAAAAGGTGACCTGACACAGCCTGAAAATTACAGACCCATAACATGTTTACCGTCAGCGTACAAAATAATAACCTCTACCATAGGACACAAGATTCGAACCCACCTAAAAACAAACAACATTATGGCATGGGAACAGGCAGGATGCAGAGAGAACGGGCGAGGAAGTAAGGAACTTCTGATGATTGACAGCATCTTAACGAGACAGGCAAAGAGGAAACTGAAGAACTTATCAATGGCCTGGATCGACTATCGGAAGGCATACGACTCGGTGCCCCACTCGTGGCTATTGGAAGTCCTGGAAATATACAAGGTGGACAAGAAAATAATCAATTTAATAGAAAGCCTACGGTCAATGTGGCGCACAACACTTACAGTCAACACCGAAAGGACCAAATACAACACGGAGGAAATAAAGATCGAAAAGGGCATATTTCAGGGAGATGGACTAAGCCCGCTGCTATTTTGCCTCGCTCTGAATCCTCTCAGCAACATGCTGAACAGATCTGAATACGGCTACAAAATAGAAGAACAGAAGAAAATAACACACTTATTTTATATGGACGACCTCAAACTGTACGCTAGAGGAAAAAAACAACTAGAAGGAGAGCTTGAACTCGTACGGAGGTTCAGCACAGACATAGGGATGAGATTCAGTCTGGAGAAGTGTGCAACGGTGGAGGTAAAAAGGGGAAAATTGGTGGAAGGCGAGAACATCAGACTGGCAGATGGACGAGAGATGGCGAACATGAAGGCGGAAGATAGGTACAAATATCTTGGCATACAGCAAACGTACGAAATTAAACAACAAGAAAATAAGAAAGCGGCAGAAACAGAACTCATAAGAAGAACAAGAAAGATAGTCAACTCACAATTGTCCGCCAAAAACAAAATAAACGCCATCAACATCTGGGCTATACCCACATTTACGTACACGGCTGGAATACTAAATTGGTCGAAAACAGATTTGGAGAACTTGGACAGACGAATAAGAACAACACTCACACAACAAGGCATGCTACACCCAAACTCTGCGATAGAGCGGCTCTACTTACCTCGAAAAGAAGGAGGACGCGGACTCAGCAGCCTGGAACATACCTGCCTGAAAGAGGAAAAAAAATTAACACAATACTTCGAAAAAAACAACTTACCTCTCCATCAATGGATAGCAGCACAGCGCCGAATTGCCTCAACATCCAGAAATATACAAGAAGAAGACCCTGCGGAAAAATTAAGGAACAAATGGAAATCCAAAGCGCTGCATGGCAGATTTTTCAATAGCCTTCAACAACCTGAGGTAGACATGACAACCTCCAACACCTACCTCAAGCAAGGCTATCTTTTTCCTCAAACGGAAGGAACACTCCAGGCCATCCAAGACCAGGTTGTTCCAACAAGAACTTACCTGAAACACATCCTTCAACAACAGGTAGAAACAACAAAGTGCAGGTTGTGTAACAGCGCTGAGGAAACAGTCCAACACCTCACATCAGGCTGCACAACAATAGCGAACACCAAATATCTCACCCGACATGACAACATGGGGAAAGTTGTGCATCAACTAATATGCCTACAAAAAGAATTAATTCCGCATTTTACACCACACCACGTATACGCACCGCAAACATTGAAAGAAAACGAGCAATTTAAAATATACTGGGACTTAACAATAATAACCGACAGAAGGGTCGTACACAATAGACCCGATATGGTAATATTCGATAAGGTCAATAAAACAGCAATCATCATAGACTTTGCTGTGCCGCAGGACCAGAACTTAACGAAAACATACACCGAAAAGATGACAAAATATGAAGCGCTGGCACAACAAATCCGGGATATGTGGAAGTTGAGGGATGCGAGAATAATGCCGCTGATAATATCTGCCAACGGTCTCGTCCACAGAAAAACCACCCAACATCTACTCGAATTGAAGCTGCCACAAAACACGATTATGTGGATGCAAAAGGCGGTTATACTGGGAACAGTGAATATAATAAGGAAAACCTTATACCCTCACTAGCAGCAGCACGGGACTACCCTTGACGGCAAGTCCGGGTAGTCGCGAGAAACCCACGAATATGTGTGAAACTAAAAAAAAAAAAAAAAAAAAAAAAAAAAAAAAAAAAAAAAAAAAAAAAAAAAAAAAAAAAAAAATAGTTATAAAGTGTTAATACCACCTCCAAAATAGTAACTCGTTTAACGCTCTCACCTCATATATATCGCTGTCACCTCCGAAATCGGAGGTGACAACGTTTTGCCTTGTTTTTTAGCTTGTTAGATTCAGGAGGCTTCAGGGACCAACATATCAAAAAATCGTTTTGAGGTCACAACGCACCCCGTTTATGTACTGAACAATCTTTTAGTTCGAGTGTATATCACTGGCGCTAGTGTGCTGAGCTGTATATCGACGAATTGCTCTGAAAGACTCTTTGCTCGTTAGCACCTCCGAAAATGGCAACGTTGTACTGTGCAAGCAGATGTAGACAGGCGGAATATCAGTATACGGAGGAATTAAGTAAAGAGAGGCGCAGCGCGTTTTCTCCTCCATTATTGCAAGCCAGGCGGCATATCCCAACGATTTTTTATCGCATTCTTTTGTAGGGGAAAGAATCACGTGAAAGAAAACCAATCTTGGCTCTCTCGAATGGGATGATGACTGTTTATATTTCATCGTGCGTATATCTATGCATCCGTTGAACTTCTTTCATCTCAAGCTAACACTATAATTCTGAATTTGGCGAACTTTTGCATTACCTATCTGAAAACAAATCGATTGGAGTCTTGTCCATAATAATATTGCTTCTCTCTATGGAAATGATCCATATAGATAATACCACCTATTAGAATAACGAATAATCAGTATTGGTACATTGCATATAATAAAATAAGCTGTTCAGAGAAAAATGTTTTTTGGATAAGAATATTCAGATGGTAATGGTGATGAATATTCAAGGACAATGAGCCATTCCGAAAATTTTCATTTCAGAATCAAGAGAAAAAATGCTACAAATTTTACAATATCACAGAAATGAACAACGTCGGCTGAACCGAATGTTGGACATTGTTGTGTTATTTCAAATGGAACGCTCTTTATATTTTTCTTGAATCAGATTGCTCAATGATTTTGAGGAATCCAGATTGCTGAATGAGGAATCCTTTGCTCAGAAACATCTCTTTTATTATCGATTATGTTTAAATATTGGATTTTCCCGATTTGAAGGGCTTGTACCATCTCTCTGGTTTAAATATTTTAGTGATGTATCATAAAGAAAATTACCAATTATATCGAAACAAGTAAGATTTTATAAAGGATTCGCCAAAAGAGATTTGCATTTTTCGATAGATCATACAGGATGTAAGGGAAAAAATAAACAATATTGAAGTCTTTGGAAGTCAACATATTTTGAAATTTCAACCATATTTTTGTCAAGATATGATGAATCTTCAAAATGAAGTTAATAATATAGATACATACTCGTACCCAGGTGACCAGTAACATATCTGTTATGTTTTCTTGGGAGATCGAATGGGGAACTTTGTTATGTGTTATTTTTCTGTAACCATTACGTGTCTGATGCGATATTTGGGATGTACTTGTGCTGTATCGAAATTATATCCACATTTTGTAAATTTCATGTTCGCGCTCCCTGATATCCACGTAACATATTTGTAACATTGTTCTTTATTTGCCATGTATCATTTTGAGATCATGAACAGAGCATGACACCATAAGCGTTTTAACTAACGTCGAGGGCGCTGTAAAACGTAAACAAATATGGAGGATTGTGAGAAATGCTATTGCTGTCGTTTCGATATGTATTTATTATCATTTAGACGTTTTGTCAGTTGAATAGTGGATTGCTGAAAGTGAATGAGTGCAGATATTGAATGTTTTATAAGTTATTTGTGTCATAGTGATTTTCCAGTGAAATGGTGAATTACTGAAAAGAATTAAAGTGCTATGGATATCGAACTGTAGGTCAATAAATCATTTCTCGTATTTTCATAGCAGTCCTATAACACATAAAAGGCTATGTTTTTATTATATCCAGCATATAAAAATTATATTTGAATAAATAATGTCCTGTTTGGTGTAAATTCCGATATAGGTTATTTCCTCACGTGTTGCATGTACCTCATATGTAGAAATGAATGAATAAATCATATACTTATACTAAAAATTTTCTTCAGAAAGATATGAAATATGCATATAGTATTCTTTTCATTCTCACAACATGGACACAATTCTTCTAAAAACTTTTTGACCTAAGCCAAAAGATTAATGAACTGTTGATTATTCTTTTTATGGAATGCAGGAAAGTGCAAAGACCAGAAAGACATGCCCTAATTTTTCTTGGAGAACAATAATCAATTTTATTTTCAAAAATGATTGATAAACATACACTATTTGAAAAATCAAAATACGAGTTCAATATTGCAATAGTTTATATTAATTTCCATAATTTTTCATCCTTCTTTTGAAAGCGTTTTCAATAACAAATGAAACATAATAAACATAGCACATGAAGGTAACATATATAGATCTGCCATGAAACAAATATTTGCATGATCCATGTTTGAACTATTTATGCTCCTTTCAGAAAGGAGATGTGTTCCTTGTTTGAGGCGGACATAGGAGCATAGCTGCTACATAAGCGCTATGTATTTGTACTCTTAGTGTGATATATCTGTTATAAAACAAGGAGCGTGGGATACATTTCTGCTTCATAACTGTTATGAGATATGGTCACCTGGGTATACATATGATTGATTGGTAAATTCCCAAAAGCTGTGATGAACAGCGGACACTATGATGGACGCATGATGAAAGGAGGAAGACAAAAGTTAATTTAAGTATTTTCGCATGCAGTTTTATTATTCAATATAGATGTTGATTCTTATAATTAACAAATCATGTGCAATTGAAATTTTTGTTTTGGTCTTCGAAAATAACACATATTGCTTAAACTTCTATTATCTGAAATAAAAAGATACATAGATAAATTATAGCTATATAAAGGATATCTGTAAACAAATGCGAAGGAATAAGGGAGATGATTCCTTAATGAAAATAAGCGGGGGTAGTTCCTATAAATTTTTTTCCAAATCGACAGCCCTTCCAAGATACACCCTTTGGAAGGCGATGACGAGTTAACAGTTTTTAATTTTTTTTACAGGTTCTAAAAACCACTGAGTCATAAAACTATACATATTATGAAGCACTGAGTAGATTGGTACCAGTTTCAACTTCGGCGTTTCAACTGAGCTCGTAGTTTAGGCGGTAACTTGCTATCGATTTTTTAATGTGTCTCTGCCTTGAATTCAAAAATTTCTGTGAAAATGTTGAAATTCGAGTTCTTATGCTATTGTCATAGAAGTATACGAAACTAGCACGTCGGGGGATCCAAGATTTCGGTCCGATTCACATTAAAAAAAAAACATAATAAAATGAATTTCATGAATACCGAGGCTAAAAACCTCTATTCTCCGCTATAAAAAATTAGTATTATTCCAATAATATACCAACTTAGTTAATGCTACGTTGCTATTACTATAAGGCCCGGTTGTTCAGTTCAGGATTAGGCCGAGATTCAAGATGATCCTAGATTAACCTGACAGAACTGAACTGAAATGTCAAAATCAATCTAGGATAAACTTTAATCCCGAACTGAGCAACTGGGCCTATTCATGTAGAGTTTCGGATTTTGCGAGAATCTACTAGTTTTTCTTCAAAACAACAACTGCGCTGAAGGAAATGTGATTGACTGTTAGCGACACATAATAGCAACCATCCAAATTTTGTACTCTACAAGTTTTTTCGAACTCTCATTATACTATGTAGCAGTTTGATACTGAAATCCGTCATTTGACAAAATGAGTTGTCAGTTTATATAGACTGACCAACATTTTCGAAAGCTATTGATCTATTAATTCGTTCTATAATTGGTCCTTAATTAACAGTCGTATTGTGAACAACGATATGCAGCGGATTATCTAAACACGAAATAAATTCTGAAATGTTTTGGGATCATGAGGCTAATTAAATAAGTATCTTGTTCGTATCATTTGTTGAACTTCATTATTCTAAATATTCTTCAATGAATGAAAATATAATATCAACACACATAATTTTTTGATTCATTCGTCATCAAATCATTAAATAAATCGTTTCTCGAAAAGTTTCGAGTCTTGAGGCAAATAGAATATTGAATTATTTACATCATTATCTGCCGAACTTCAAAGTTCTGAATGAATTAAAATCTAAACTTGACAATATACGAGATAATTTTCGCAAGAGTTTCAATGGAATCTGAAAATTTTCATCATTCTGGAGCATTCTGGACATCAATAATTCTCGAATCTTCCATGAAATAAATTCAATTTTATCCAATATAACACGCAAAACGAAATAATACTCGAACTGGGCATCTTGAGCAATTGGTTCCTAAAAAGCCCGAATCAGGTAGAAAACTTTGAACCCTTCATATCAGCGTTAACACGTGTTTTGCAGTAAACAGATGTTGGGCTGAACGCTTCTCACAACAAGAAGAATTTGAATTTTCATATGACGGTACAAGAAGGTACAGGGTGTTTCACAAGTAAACAGACAAATGAAAACCGTGAATAGAGGGCATTGAGCTGAGTTCAAAATCACCACATATACAGGATGTCCCAAAACTAGTGAATCAAACTTCACACCACGATAGAGTAAACCAAATATTATCGAATGACACCAACATTAGTTCGAAGAAAATGTACCGTTTCCAAAATAATCAGAATTTTATTAAAATACCTAAAGTTGCGATTTTCGAACTATTTTTCTCAATAACAGGGCCAGTTTGTGGAAAAGGAAATCCATATTAAATTATATTGAACTAAGATTATTGTTATATTTCCCCTAATTCAAATTATTTTAAGTAGTTAATCGATAACCATAACCTAAGTAAAGGTAAATTAAAACAATTGTTTTTACTACATGATTTTTGATACTCAGAATAAACAGGGGTGATAATATAGGAGAAAAACGCTATCCTCAATCACAAATTGGCCTTGTGATTGAAAAAATAGTTCGAAAATCGGCAATTTTAGGTTAGGTTTTCTCAGAAACGGTACATTTTCGCTCAACTAATGTTGGTGTCATTCAATAGTATTTGATCTACTCTATCGTGGTGTGACGTTTGATTTAATAGTTTTGGGGCACCCTATATATAAGTTTCTTCGGGGTTTCTTAAAATTTCTCGAATTTCGAATCGAAGTCGACTGAAAATTTATATTTAGCCTTGAGTTGTTAATTTCATTGAAACAGAGCATTAAAATTCGAAAAAAATCAGGACCGTGCTCAGTGAGGCTTTACTTCACTTCAAACTCATATAAACACCGTGTATGTAGTTTTTTAATCATAATTTTAACTTTTTTGTTATCTGCATTATCATTGTCTCAAAATGAATTGATTTTTGGGTTGTCCCACCTGTTGATCATATTCTAGAAATAATTGTTTTAGTCAGACGCCTCTAATAAGGAATAGAGCACTTCATGAAAATGTATTTAGAAATTCTTAATTGAATTTTTTTTTCAAAGAATATTCTGTTGAATGTGTTCAACAAGTAAACCTTATTCGGTCTTCATAATAGTCATTCACAATGATAAAATGTTTCAAAATTGATAATACCCAAATATGGATGGGAAAACTACGCTATCTTGAAACTAAAAATTAAAACTTGATCTTCAGAATGAATCTATTTTTCTATGGACAACTAGTTGTGTGAATAAAAACAAAGAAAGAAATCGCGGGGTGTCAGATCTGGAGATCTAGCAGTCCAATGTTGGGGTCCTACCCTTCTAATGGAATGACCTGAAATACTGATAAATACTTTTGCTGGTGCATGAATATCATCAATGTTTCAATAAGACCAGACCAATCAATGGATTTCCATAGATCCAATAATGACTATAACGGAATCAGTGAGGAATTCGAAAGTGCATTTATGATACTAATTCGAAGTGCCAATCATTACCTTCACTAAAAGATCGAATGAGGTGAAAATCAATTCGGAAAATTACTTCAGGTCCACGTTGTCCATAAAAACGATTCATTCGGAAGATATCAAGTTATAATTATTATTTTCATGATAGCGTAGTTTTTATTTCTATTTTTGTTCATTATCAATAATAAAGCTTATTATCACTGTAAATGACTCATCTGCATAACCAGATATGCAATAAATATCAAAAACCAATGGAAGACATATATTGAGAAAGAAAATATTCAGTTGACCATTTCCAATTCCACTTTTAGATTTCCACATTTGATTGGCGATCATATTCATCCCATTAATTAATGTGAAGTAAAAGTCAATATGCAGCGCTGTTTTTTCCAGAGGCATTTCACCACCAAACAATTATTCATTAAAAATAATCCACTGATAAGGCATAACAAAGTTTCATTGATTTTGAGAAAATCAATGCAGATACCTGAAAAATTCAAAATTATGACGAAAAACTACAAACAGAGTGTTTTGCATGAGTTCTAATTTGAATATAGCCTCAATAAGCCCGGTCCTGTGTTCGTCAACTTTTAATGTTCTGTTTTATTGAAACTTACAAGTTCAAGCAGATAATGAATTTTTAGCCGAATCCAACTAAAATAGTTGGAGTTATAGCCGAACGAAAATTCGGGAAATTCGAATAAACCCCTCTGTATATCGGAAAAGGGATGCCTAAGACACACATATGAGGTGTTCTTAAACTCAGCTCAATGCCCTCTATTCACGGTTTCCGTTTTTTCGTTTACTTATTGTGAAACACCCTGTGTACTGAAAAATCGCAAAAGACTCCTCGAAAAATTAAGAAATGCCATTAAATCAAGGAGTTTCTTTTGATCCGCTATGATGAAAAATGTCAATATCCAGTTATTATTATTATTTGGGGTGATTCATCGAAAATCCCTAATATCTCGAAAACTAAGGTACTTTTACCAAACGTAAATTATATTTATCTGAACCGCCAATGAGTACTCTACCCGCAGGTTCTATATTATCAATTCATTACGCCACACCCTGTATAATTATTATTATTATATCAATGTATTGAAAATAAACAGACATGAATACGAGCCTGTTGTTGTGTTTGAATGTGAAGCTCCTCTTGCTTCAAACTTCTTTTAATTATTTTGACTACCATTCATGCAAGATGATTTTTGTTGAAGAATTCAACATTCTTGTAATTATCCGTTCATTTCTTCAAGAGATACCCATTCCCTATCATCTTTGAGTATTCAACTGAATGCTAACACTGCATCAAATGCATTTCATCTTCGGGTTGATTTTTTTTGAATTCTACAACTGATGTAACGTCTTCAACCTTCAGCCAAAGAAGATAAACAACAGTAACTTTCCTCAAGCTACTGATCACTTGTATTTTCCATGTATTTAAATAAATAGATTTGGTAAGTCTTCAATCAGTTTGTATAAACGTCAATTATATTCGTTACATATTTTCGACTTAATATTTTCCGAAGTGATTTGACATTGTGATGAAATACGTAATTACTGAGAGTCTCACGTAGAACGGACTGAGTAGCACTGATTTAAAACTCAAAAATGTTTTGACAAGCGTCTTAACCCAACATTTTCGTACCATACAGAGTGAAAAATATCCAATTTCCATGGCCAATCCAGTCCTAAAATAAAAGTGAATGAAGTATAGAAGCTGAAAGTGAAACGTATATCTTTGTTGATTCATTCGCATTTTAGCATTTTAATGGAGTTCCTAATGTCGTGAATATAATGCCCAAAAATTAGATTACTATTTCATACCAGAACAAATTCGGTAAAATTGTTTTTGGAATTAATCTTATATGTCACGAAAAATTTCATTATCATGTATCATTCATTTTGGGATCTATATGGTATGAAACTCCCCCATCGGACGAAGTATCGTAGACATAAGCATATTTATGCAAAACTGTCCAAATTCATTTACACCGAGATCACGAACCTTATCAATCAATTTTTAGCGTATGAAGTTCATTAATATCAGTATCGTTCTCGAACTATTTACAGGTTTTAATATGTGTGAATGAATCGGAAGAGCAGCTGTCTGTATTCTATATATAAGTAGAATTCAAGCTGCCTTACTTTCTGTCCTCCTGAAATCTGGCAACGTTGCGGGAGGTGAGAGCGCACTACTAATAAGAAATATATGCGGAGGTAGTAGGGTCTGATTCGTTTGAAGAAAAATTTTTCGATAAAAATCTTTTCCCCTCTTTAGGTACCCCTGTTATTTACCTTCCCCTCTACATATATAACCAAAAATTATTCCAATTATATAACTCCTTCACCCGGAGGTCAGGTCGCCCAATGAACTTAACGGAGGTCACAACGAACTACGAGTTCATATATATATATATATATATATATATATATATATATATATATATATATATATATATATAAAAACAAGGCAAAACGTTGTCACCTCCGATTTCGGAGGTGACAGCGATATATATGAGGTGAGAGCGTTAAACGAGTTACTATTTCGGAGGTGGTATTAACACTTTATAAATAAATAAATAAATATATATATATATATATATATATATATATATATATATATATATATATATATATATATATATATATATATATATATATATATATATATATATATATATATTACTATTTCGGAGGTGGTATTAACAATTTATAACTATATATATATATATATATATATATATATATATATATATATATATATATATATATATATATATATATATATATATATATATATATATATATATATATATATATATATATATATGAACCTGTAGTTCGTTGTTACCTCCGTTAAGTTCATTGGGCGACCTGACCTCCGGGTGAAGGAGTTTTTTAATTGGAATAATTTTTGCTTATATATGAAGAGGGGAAGGTAAATAACAGGGGTACCTAAAGAGGGGAAAAGATTTTTATCGAAAAATTATTCTTCAAACCAATCAGACCTTACTACCTCCGCATATATTTCATATTAGTAGTGCGCTCTCACCTCCCGCAACGTTGCCAGATTTTAGGAGGACAGATAGTAAGGCAGGTTGAATTCTACTCATATATAGAATACAGCTGCTTTTCCGATTCATTCACACATATTGAAACCTGTAAATAGTTCGAGAACGATACTAATATTGATAAACTTCATACGCTAATAATTGATTGATAAGGATTCGGAGTAAATGAATTTGGACAGAAATTATTATCTTTTCTTCATGAATATCAACAGTTTTGAATAATTATGCTATGTCTACGATACTTCGTCCGATAGGAGAGTTTAATACCGTATAGGTCCTAAAATGAATGATACATGACAATGAAATTTTTCGTTACATATAAGATTAATTCCAAAGAAAATTTTACCGAATTTGTTCTGGTATGAAATAGTTATCTAAATTTTGGGCATTATATTCACGACATGAGGAACTCCATTGAAATGTTTTTCCCGAATGAATCAACAAAGATATACGTTTTACTTTCAGCTTCTATACTTCATTCACTTTCATTTTAGCGCAGGATTGGCCATGGAAATTGAATACCTTTCACTCTGTATGGTACAAAAATGTTGGGTTAAGACGCTTGTCAAAACATTTTTGAGTTTTAAATCAGTGCTACGTAGTCCGTTCTACGTGAGACTCTCAGTAATCACGTATTTCATCACAATATCAAATCACTTCGGAAAATATTGCGTCGAAAATATGTAACGAACATAATTGACATTTATACAAACTGATTGAAGACATACCAAATCTATTTATTTACATGGAAAATAGAAGTAATCAGTAGCTTGAGGAGAGTTACTGTTGTTTATTTTCTTTGGCTGAAGGCTGAAGATGTTACATCAGTTGTAGAATTCAAAAAAATCAACACGAAGATGAAATGCATTTGATGCAGTGTTAGCATTGATTTGAATACTCATAGGTGGTAGGGAATGGGTATCTCTTGAAGAAATGAACGAATAATTACGAGAATGTTGAATTCCTCAACGAAAATCATCTTGCGTGAATGGTAGTCAAAATAATTAAAAGAAGTTTGAAGCAACAGGAGCTTCACCTTCAAACAAAACAACTGCCTAGTATTCATGTCTGTTTATTTTCAATTTATTGATATAATAATAATAATTATACAGGGTGTGGCGTAATGAATGGATAATATGGAGCCTGCGGGTAGAGTACTCTATGGCGGTTCAAATAAATATATTTTACGTTTGGCAAAAGTGCCTTGGTTTTCGAGATATTGGGAATTTTCGATGAATCACCCCAAATAATAATAATAACTGGATATTGACATTTTTCATCATAGCGGTTCAAAAGAAACTCCTTGGTTTAATGGCATTTCTTAATTGCTCGATGAGTCTTTTGAAATTTTTCAGTACACAGGGTGTTTCACAAGTAAATGGACAAACGAAAACCGTGAATAGAGGGCATTGAGCTTAGTTCAAAAACACCTCATATGTGTGTCTTAGGCATTCCGTTTCCGATATAGAGAGGAGTTTATTCAAATTTCCCCAATTTTTGTTCGGCTATAACTCCAAATATTTTAGTTGGATTCGGCTAAAAATTCATTATCCGCTTAAACTTCTAAGTTTCAATAAAACAGAACATCTGGTTATTCAGATAAGTCATTAACAGTGATAATAAGCTTTATTATTGATAATGAACAAAAATAGAAATAAAAAACTACGCTATCATGATCATGAAAATAATAATTATAATTCGATATCTTCCGAATGAATCGCTTTTTATGGACAACGTGGAACTGAAGTAATTTTCCGAACTGATTTTCACCTCATTTGGTCTTTTAGTGAAGGTAATGATTGGCACTCACTGATTCCGTTATAGTCATTATTGGATCTATGGAAATCTATGGATTGTTCTGGTCTTATTACAATTTGTTATTGGAACATTGATGATATTCATGCACCAGCAAAAGTATTTATCAGTATTTCAGGTCATTTTATTATAAGGGTAGGACCCCAATATTGGACTGCTAGATCTCCAGATCTGACACCCCGCGATTTCTTTCTTTGTTTTTATTCACACAACTAGTTGTCCATAGAAAAATAGATTCATTCTGAATATCAAGTTTTAAATTTTAGTTTCAAGATAGCGTAGTTTTTCCATCCATATTTGGATATTATCAATTTTGAAACATTTTATCCTCGTGAAAGAGTATTTTGAAGACCGAATATGGTATAATTGTTGAACACATTCAACAGAATATTCTTTGAAAAAAATCAATTAAGGATTTCTAAATACATTTTCATGAAGTGCTCTATTCCTTAGAGGCGTCTGACCAAAACAATTATTTCTAGAACATGATCAACAGGTGGGGCAACCCAAAAATCAATTCATTTTGAGACAATAATAATGCAGATAACAAAAAAGTCGAAATTATGATTAAAAAACTACATACATGGTGTTTTTATGAGTTTGAAGTTAAGTAAAGCCTCACTGAGCCCGGTCCAGATTTTTGTCGAATTTTAATGCTCTGTTTCGATGAAATTAACGACTCAAGGCTAAATATAAATTTTCAGTCGACTTGATCAGAATTTCAGGAGTTATAGCCAAACGGAAATTCGAGAAATTTCAAAAAACCCCGAAGAAACCTATATATAGGGTGCCCCAAAACTATTGAATCAAACGTCACACCACGATAGAGAGTAAATCAAATACTATCGAATGACACCAACATTAGTTGAGCGAAAATGTACCGTTTCTAAAAAAACCTAACCTAAAGTTGACGATTTTCGAACTATTTTTTCAGTCACAAGGACAAGGCCAATTTGTTATTAGGGATAGCGTTTTTCTCCCATATTATCACCCCTGTTTATTCTGAGTATTAAAAATCATGTAGAAAAAACAATTGTTTTGATTTACATTTACTTAGGTTATGGTTATCGATTAACTACTTAAAATAATTTCAATTAGGGGAGATGAAACAATAATATTACTTCAATATAATTTAAAATCGATATCCTTTTCCACAAACTGGCCCTGTTATAAGGAAAAATAGTTCGAAAATCGGCAACTTTATGTATTTCAATAAAATTCTGATTATTTTGGAAACGGTACATTTTCGTCGAACTAATGTTGGTGTCATTCGATAATATTTGGTTTACTCTATCGTGGTGTGACGTTTGATTCACTAGTTTTGGAACACCCTGTATATGGTATGATTCTGAACTCAGCTCAATGCCCTCTATTCACGGTTTTCATTTGTCTGTTTACTCGTGAAACACCCTGTATACTTCTTGTACTCTGAAAATTTTAAAACAAATGCCCTCACCGTCATATGAAAATTCAAATTCTTCTTGTTGTAAGAACCGTTCATCCTTTCACCCAACGCCGACCCTAGTTACATGGCCCGTTGAAAACGAAATCGGCATCTGTTTACTGCAAAACACGTGTTAACGCTGATATGAAGGGTTCAAAATTTTCTACCTGATTCGGGCTTTTTAGGAACGAATTGCTCAAGATGCCGAGTTCGAATAACATTTCGTTTTGCGTGTGATATTGGATAAAATTGAATTTATTCCATGGATGATTCGAGAATTATTGATGTTCAGAATGCTCCAGAATGATGAAAATTTTCAGATTTCATTGAAATTCTTGCGAAAATTATCTCGTGTATTTTCAAGTTTAGATTTTAATTCATTCAGAACTTTGAAGTTCGGCAAATAATGATGTAAATGATATAGATAACAGTCAATCACATTTCCTTCAGCGCAGTTGTTGTTTTGAAGAAAAAGCAGTAGATTCTCGCAAAATCCGAAACTCTACATGAGTAGGCCCAGTTGTTCAGTTCGGGATTAAAGTTTATCCTAAATTGATTTTGACATTTCAGTTCAGTTCTGTCAGGTTAGTCTAGGATCATCTTAAATCTCGGCCTTATCCTGAACTGAACAACCGGGCCTTATAGTAATAGCAACGTAGCATTAATTAACTCGGTATTTTATTGGAATAATATTAAATTTTTATAGCGGAGAATAGTGGTTTTCAGCCTCGGTACTCACGAAATTCATTTTATTATGTTTTTTTTGATGTGAATCGGCCCGAAATCTTGGATCCCCCGACCTGATAGTTTCGTATACTTCTATGACAATAGCATAATAACTCAAATTTCAACATTTTTGAACAACAGAAATTTTTGAATTTGAGGGAGAGACACATTAAAAAAAATCGATAGGAAGTTACCGCCTAAACTGCGAGCTTGCCGAAGTTGAAACTGGTACCAATCTACTCAGTGCTTCATAATATGTATAGTTTTATGACTCAGTGTTTTTCAGAACCTGTAAAAAAAAATTAAAAACTGTAGACTCGTCATCGCCTTCCAAGGCTGCATCTTGGAAGAGCTGTCTATTTGGGAAAAAATTTATAGGAACTAGCCCCGCTTATTCTCATTAAGGAATCATCTCCCTTAGTCCTTCGCATTTGTTTACAGATATCCTGTATACCGGGTGTCCCAGAGCTTTTAGGCCAGCAAATATCTCAGTTACCTGCGGAAAAAAAAAATTGAAAAAAATACTTGTCGTAGGAGACCATACGCTCTTTCATGCAGCATAGCAAAATCCACCCCCTGACAAACAACCCCCGAGAAACCACCCCTAACTTTTTGCCCAAATAAAAGGGATGGCCTCAGACAGCCACCTTCATTTGTCAGTCAGTGTCAATTATTGAGTATTACTTTCTAACTCCAATTATCCAAATTTTGAATGAGACGACGAAAAATATTAAATGAAACTGAATTTTTCAATCTTGTCAAATCGAATATTCCTTGTTCCCTTTCACCGAAAAAAAGAAAAACAAAAGAATGCTTGCTTCAGAAGAACGTGATGTAAAGATCGAACAAACCACCATCTGAGAGCAATTATCGTTATCGATAGGGACTCGAGATAGGAATGTCTAGGGTTTGTAAAAATTACCAGATTTTGAAATAGAATCGCGTGGTCGTAAAAACAAAAACGGCTAGGGTTCAATTATGATGCTTCCTACAGTTACTGCATGGGTGTACTTAAAAATGTAAATTGCATTTTTATTGTGTAGATTAGATAACATAAAAATCTGTAGAGAAGATGTCGGAGGGCAGGGACATCATCATCCAAATGGGAGATTATAGATTCTCATTTACAGGGTGTTTTTAAAGTTTGAGTGGAGTGGAAATTAAAACAACTCTATCTCCTGAACGGAATCGCCTATTCATCCGAAATTTGGAATGGAGATAGTTTCCATGAGGTTCCAGAAAACTGCAATCAATATCATTCTATTTGCAGGACAGTAAATTTGGACAGTCGTTGTCGTTAAAATTTCGCGAAATCACCCAATGTATTTCATGATTTCTCGATATCTGCGTAAACTGTAAATTTTATTTATTCAATTTCTTGATAGTGACAATAAGTTTTTTCTCGTGTTGATATTTAACATTCTATTCTTCTCATACCGAAGTGAATTTTGAATCTTTACGAATTTAATCAATTAAATATACATTATTGAATGTTTATTCCAATTTTCATTTGATCCAATACAAAAAAAAATCAAAGGTGCGGTGCGTTCTATAAAATAACATCAAATAAAATCATCTCTGCAACCAAAGATGTAGGAACAATTAATTCTTTAATGCAATTCATTAAGATATAAAATTCACTTCATCATAGGATGAAAACGATCACTTTATATTTTATTTTTACCAATTAAATTACTTAAAAATAAATAATTGTTGAAGAACCATCCTCGAGTTACTCTTCAGAAAACTGATCTAAGTAGTCGATCAAATGAAAACTAAAATTAACATTCAATAGTGATTCAATTGATTAAATCCATAAAAATTCAAAATTCACTTCGTTATGAGATCAATAGGATGTTGAATATCGACACGATAGAAAAAATTATTGTCGCTATCAAGACGAAAAATCAGTTTCTGGAACCTCATAGAAGCTATCTTCATATCAAATTTCGGATGAATATCTCCGTTCAGGAGATAGAGTGGTTTCAATTTCCATTTAAATTTGAAAAACACCCTGTAAATCAGAATCTAGAACTCTTAGATACTACATGTGGGGGTTCTTCGTAATCCTCGAGGTGTTCTCTATCTCACATTAAAATGTTTTTCATCTTATCTGGGACACCGTATATATGTAAAAAAAAAGTATATTTTTTGTCTTTGGAGCGGGCGGAGCGGCACATAAGGAATTCGGCACGCCTTAGGATCGGCCTGTACTTCTGAATATTCTTTTCCAAAAAGTATTCTCCTTTCTCTGAACAGCTCATTTTTTTATATGCAATGTAACATTTCTGATTATTCGTTATTCTAATAGGAAGTATTATCTATATAAATAATTTTCATAGAAAGAATCAATATTATTATGGTTTTATTTCAGGTAGGTAATGAATTATTTCGCCAAATTCAGAATTATAGAGATATATTGAATTGATGTGACTGATACTGGATGAAGATCCATAATTGAACTCAAAATAGATAATACGATTTTACAAAATTAGTTTTGAACCACGACACAATAACATCTTCAGGTGGGTGAAGGTAAGCTCAGTTTACCCAGTAGTGGAATTAATAGTATTCCAAATCTTGCTTATGACCATGAAGGTCTTTCGACTAGGTTCGGCCTTCCAAGTGAAGATTCTTCTGTTCTTCAGTTGCTTGAGGAACCCTCATGTTGGGGAATCATCTCCCATAGATATATCAGTGGTTATTCATTAAAAAATAGGAAAAAGAAATTCAAAAATTTCTCACACTTCATTGAAAATTCGTCAATATTTCCTATCAGTGGTTATCAAACCGGCCGAAACAAGGCAACATTTGGCCCGATAAAATCATGCAGAAACCAGAGACGGAATAACTTGAAATATCTCCAATTGTACAAATTCGTGATTCGTGTTGGCGTAGATTCAGGGTTTTTAGCCCGATATGTATTTTAACAAGTGTTTGAAACAATGAATAATTTTTCTCCTGTTGTGTTATCTTGCAGGTAGTTGTACATTCTTAACAAAAAACTATCTGGTATCATCCATTTAAGCCGTTTCCCTACATAGAGCATTACGCTCTTGTGAGTGATACACTTTTTGTAGTGCTATCGATGTTGATATAAATGAATATCGAAAGTTCGAGCTGAAAGAAAGTTCTTCATAGTATATATAGATATATTTTACCTCTAGGTGTACCTAGAAAAGCTCCTTCCTGTTATTCTATGTTCTAAGAACATTACTGATTTATTCGTTATTCTAATGAGTGGTATTATCTATATAGATCATTTTCATAGAAAGAATCACTAATATGTACAAGATTCAAATCGATTTGTTTTCAAGTAAGTAATTAAATCGCCAAATTCAGAATTATGGTGTTAGCTTGAGATGAAAGAAGTTCAACGGATGCATAGATACACACGATGAAATGTATACAGTCATAATCCCATTCGAGAAAGCTAAGATTGGTTTTCTTTCTCGTGATTCTTTCCCCTACAAAAGAATGCGATAAAAATTGTTGAGATATGCCGCCTGGATTGCAATTATGGAGGAGATAGCGCGCTGCGCCTCTCTTTACTTAATTCCTCCGTATACTGATATTCCGCCTGTCTACATCTGCTTGTACGGTACAACGTTGCCATTTTCGGAGGTGCTAACCAGCAAAGAGTCCCGCAGAGCAATTCTTCTATATACAGCTCGGCACACTAGCGCCAGTGATATACACTCGAACTAAAAGATTGTTCAGTACATAAACGGGGTGCGTTGTGACCTCAAAACGATTTTTTGATATGTTGATCCCTGAAGCCTCCTGAATCTAACAAGCTAAAAAACAAGGCAAAACGTTGTCACCTCCGATTTCGGAGGTGACATCGATATATATGAGGTGAGAGCGTTAAACGAGTTACTATTTTGGAGGTGGTATTAACACTTTATAACTATATATATATATATATATATATATATATATATATATATATATATATATATATATATATATATATATATATATATATATATATATATATATATATATATATATATATATATATATATATATATATATATATATATATATATATATATATATATATATATATATATATATATATATATATATATATATAATTCATTCATTATGTTGGGTATCTAGGTCAGGATAACTTTTGTATTATTCATTTATTTCGTATAAACGTTTCGGCGTACGCCTTCTTCAGTATACATTACATCTAAAAACTACAAAAAATTAATATAATAAAATCATGATTGTGTAAATATCCTACTTTATGTTTTCATCATCGTTTTGGTTTCGTCTGTTGTGTATTGTCTTGTCAACTATGTCATTGTTTTGTACGTCAGCAGAGTCTTGTCTTCTTCTTTCATTTGATGGTCTTCGCAACAATGGCATATATATATGACTTAGGTTTTTCGTGTCTTGTTTGTCGTTTACTACATTTTCGCTATTTATCTGAATATGGATCATTTCTAATATTTCTCTACGTTTTTGTTGAGGTTCGATTCCCAAAATTTTTGTGTCTTCGTAATTGAACTCATGTTTGCTTGTGTTCTTATGTTTATTAAGAGCTGTGGTAGCGTTCTTCGTGTATTTATGTGCGTTTAGTCTGTCTTTTAGTCTTTGTGAAGTCTGTCCTATGTACTGTTTGTCACAGTCCTTGCATGGTTTACTATACACGACTTGTGATTTTTTGGTTTTGGGTGTTGGTGCTTTCAATTTGCTAAACACACTGCTGATTTGATTACATGGCCTATATACTATTTCACGGTTGTACGGTTTGATTATATTGTTCATCTTCTGCGACAGTCCCTGTATAAATGGTAATTGTATTCGCACTGTGCTCTCCGTTGTTGATTTCTTTGTATATTGTGTGTTGTAGAGTCGGTGTGTCCTTTGTTTTATGAGTTTTTTTATAAATGTTTCAGGGTAGTGGTTTTTGATCAAGAGTTCCCTCACTTCTATTAATGTTTTCTTCCGGAGTATCGGTGATGTAAGTTTTAACGCTCTGTCTATGTATCCAATGGCTGTGCTCTTCTTTTGTGAGTGATGATGTTGGGAGTTGTAATCTAAGATGTGACTTGTGTTCTGTTCCTTTCTGTGCCATCGGGTCAATAGTTCATCATTTTTCCTTATCAGTGTCATGTCCAAGAAGTTTAAGCTGTTGTTTTCTTCCTCTTCGAGTGTGAACAGTAATGATACATGTACACTGTTGAAACGATTCAAGATCGTTTGTATTTCCGTTGGTGTTGTTACAATTAAACAGTCATCTACGTAGCGTTTGTAAAATGTTGTCTTATATTCTCTCATAATTTCCTCCTCCTCTATCATATGAGAGAATATAAGACAACATTTTACAAACGCTACGTAGATGACTGTTTAATTGTAACAACACCAACGGAAATACAAACGATCTTGAATCGTTTCAACAGTGTACATGTATCATTACTGTTCACACTCGAAGAGGAAGAAAACAACAGCTTAAACTTCTTGGACATGACACTGATAAGGAAAAATGATGAACTATTGACCCGATGGCACAGAAAGGAACAGAACACAAGTCACATCTTAGATTACAACTCCCAACATCATCACTCACAAAAAAATGATGAACTATTCTCATTAGCATGTTGTTGCGTCCAGCGTAGTTGCCACATATGTTTTAGAATCTGGTACAGTAGGATTATTCGAAATCGATGACGTGATCGTATTATAACATTGGCTCCAGTTATTACAACTTTCATCTTTCAAAACACCTCTATATTTATGATGGCTTTCATCCTTGGTTTGTGGACTGCTCACTTGGGGAATCGTATTTCAGAATGTTTCAAACACTCTTTAAGTGTCTTTTTGTCAAGAAGAGCTGTAGTGATTATGTAATAATTTTAAAAACGTTATATATTTCATTTTCGTTTTTTTTTTTTAATAACGAATGAATGGGAGAGAATGGTGCTCTGGAGATAACTTAAATTAGGAATGCATTAACTGCACAGTTGTTAGTTTATCCTACGTTTATCCTACGAACAACTTGGCAGTCTGGAGAGTAAACTACTCTCTCAGGGTAGTTAAATGGACGGCGAATGAAATTCTCGAGTTCGATAGAAGAGTTTGAATATGAATCGTAGCCTGCATCCTAGCTCTTCGATATACAAGGACTCTCTTTGCTTATAGGAGGACGAAACCATTGAGCATATCCTCAGTGACTGCCCAGCGGCAGACAAGGTTCGCTCAGGCTGGTTCAAGGGGAACTCATGAACTACTCCTCCTCTGTTATCACCTCTTCCCTTTGGAAGATGGCACTGGAGGTGAAAGTTTAGCTCTTTGAGCTTGTTTGTGTGCCACAATAGACCGCTTTGGTCGCGGTAGCAGGTCTGGGGGATTCGACAGATGCGCCGAACAAACTGTAACTGTAACTCTTCGATACAAAGGATATACTTTCCTCGAATGCAGGAAGACAGGGGTTTCAAAGTTTGCAATACCAACATTATACACAAAAGTTGGAAATGGAATAAGATTATTGAGAGGTCAAGACCCACTCAAGGGAATAGTAGCTCATCATAAAATCAAAGTCAGGAGCTGGAGTGCTTTGGAGAAGCTAATATCCGACAAATGAATCGATCTTAAGCTAGTAGGGAAATCTATCACGCCAGCAGAACAAAAATTATTAGAAAGCCAGATTAGACAAGCAAAACTGAAGTTTTCATTCGAATATCATATGAGTAAACATATTCTTTATATATTTCAAGAGATTGAAAGACCATGACTTGCTGTAAAAATCATCTTCTGCTTTTCTGGAGTCGGTTGAGTTGATGTCGGAAACGGGAGAATTTATTCATCCAGATGGAGTGATACTAGATACTAGAATACTAGGTAGTATAAGAAGAATATAATGCAAGTGGTCACCTCAACATCTTGCAGGGCTAGCCGTGATCGACGAAAACTCTTATGCACATCTTGTCCGCTTGAAGAATTCATACTTTATCAGGGTATATAGAGAGACACAATGCGAATTCCTTACTTCCATCTGAGAGAAGTTTATGGCATAGACAAATAACCAAAGCTCTCACTTGTACCTCCAAAGACCAAAGCAGTTTTTGAGAATTATACATCTCGCATATATTGCAGTTAGGCTTTTTCAACAACTTGGCATATGCCAAGTTGTTGAAGAAGCGTCTATATACACGCAAGGGCTCGATAAAGTTCTGCCAGTAAAAGAGCTCAAAGAATTTCTTGTGTCGTATTCCCTTCGCTGCCAAAAATAATGTGGTAGTGAACGAAGAACAGAAAAGTGAAAAATACAAAGGATCAATGTTCGAACAGGGGGCTTCATACCCAGGCCATAAAGTTTGAATGGTAATTCTGATTGAAGAATTTTTAGATATGAGAACATATAACGTTACTAAATTTGAGATTATTCTGGCCTGCAGAACTCTGGCAGAATGAAGGACTATCTCAAGAACGTGGGGACAACACCTGGTTCTGTCACTAGGGCAAGAAAAGGGGTTCTGGACGTGACAATGTTCAACGCAGCTTCCAGAAGAAGTGTTAAATCTTGGGAAATGTTGACCAAACCATCAATCTATGACCATAGGATAATCGAATATAAAATAACAGAAGAGGAACTGATTCACCATTAAGATCCATCTGAAGCAAAACTTACAACAGTTCGAAACTAATTGGCCAAACCCCTCTTATTACGATCTGGAACAAAAAGTCGATCAAGAATTTTAGAGGCCTTCCACTCCAGTTATCCACTCCCGGAAGTTTGAACAAGTGAGGATGCATCTAATTAATCCTATTCGTGCATGGGCTCATGCCGACGATTTCAAAATCTTTGGTGATATAGGCTCTATTGAAGACTGCGTTTCCTGCAGCGTGCTTTGTGGACTCATTCTTGATTTGGTGTGGCAGAAATCAACTAACATTGAGCATTTTTGAGTGCAATGTCGCCACGTACACCAGGAAAAAGAACTATTTTTGTATAGTTATAGACTTGATGGCAGCGTCCTGAGCAAAAAAACGGAGATAAAAGATCTTGGCGTTGTTTTGATCAAAGTTTTACATTTGTTCCTCATGTTAATCATTTACTTGGTACGAGGCCGAGAGTGTATGAATTCATCGTTCGTAATAGCAAATATTTTCTGATCCGGTAACCATGATTTTGCTGTTCAAAACATTTGTGACGAGCAAACTGGAGTTTGGATGCATTGCTTGGAACCCAATATACGATTGCCATACACATCACAATGACATATACTCCGAGAGCTGGCGACGAAAATCGGCAAAAGATTTGTAATGGATCATAATTAAATATGAGTTAGTTTTGACGGCGATGCTCTTTGATTTATATAAAATTACAATATCCGTACTTTGGGGTGACTGCTGACTGCCTCTCTTCTATTGATATGTGGTCTGAATATTTTATTCACAAATAATATATGATATTTGAGCAGTAAATGCAGTTTCAGCCAATATAATTCTTCTGAAACAACCTCGTTAAGACAGCAACTTATGTGGTGTACTGACACACCGCGTTTCACTAAAATGAGATCTGACCACTTTTTCAAGTTTTCTGTTCTATTAACTAGTGACAATTTTCAATCATTACAAAATACTTGTAGAGTGTGTTGTAATTTCATATACCTACATCAAAGCGCATCGCCGCTAGGTGTTCCACTACCTGACCTTGAGAGTGGGTACTGACTTATGTACACCCTCAATACTAAATCATATTAAATTATACGCCAGTACAAAACTTTTGCCGAATTTCGTTGCCAGCTCTCGGACTAATGGAGGCTGTTCAGAGAAGTTTTTTCGAGTAAGATCATGATGTTTTGTTGAATAAATTCGGTGCAGTTAAGCTTGATGTCAGGAAGGGCGTTGTTTGTTTGAGGTTCCTTCCTGGACCCTTGAATGGCACATCTACTCGCTAGAGTAGGATTTCATGTAGGACGCCCAAGTTCTAGAACCGTACGATTGTTCAACCTTACTACGCCCAGAACAAATATATTGTTTCAGTCATCTGTGTACAATATGATTTGTTCTAAATTCAATCAGATCTCGCATGTCTGTGATATACACTTTGACAAACAGTCCTTATGAATTAATATATTACAGGTACATTACATATATACAAGAGTTTACATAAATTGTAGAACTTTTTAATTTTTGTGGTAATGTCACTTCTTATCCCACAGCACTCAGAATACAAAAGGTCATGGCAAAAGGAGTAATCAACCCCACAGACAGTCCTTATTAATTAATATATTACAAGGACACTACATATATACAAGAGTTGACATAATTTGTAGAACTTTTTAATTTTTGTGGTAATGTCACTTCTAATCCCACAGCCCACAGAATACAAAAGGTCATGGCAAAAGGAGTAATCAACCCTCACAATATCGCTCAATAAGCCAGACGGATAATTCACCGAAGGAGAACACGAACGATCTTTCAGTTTTCCCAAAACAACCTTCACAGGCAGTAAACCCATAACTAGAATCAATACAGCAATATAGACGAAGAAGAAGGAAGATTGGGATATTTAAAAGACGATGTTTGGACTGGGCAATGAAAACCTTCAATCTAAATAGATCACCAGAAGTGTGAAGAAAAATCCTAGAAGAGATTGTCTTCATCTTCTGAAGATAACCAGAAGCTTCTTAGAAAGAGTCATAAACACAGAAAATGGAGAAGGACAAAAGTTCCCTTCACACCAAAATGGGGACCCACAATCTTCAAGAACAATTAATTCAACATCGTTTCTATTGAAGACGATGAAGAAAGAAGTAGATAACAACATAAGAACATAGAATCTGGAGAATACACCAATTCACAAAGGCCAGATGGCCTACAGGAGGACTGATCAACAAAAACTGCTCTGTATGACCGTAGTGACTCTATAGCTAGATTCCTGGTCCCTCGGGAACTAAAGGAAATGGAGAGGCAAATACACTTGTTTCTAGCAACAAGGGAAGTTGACGTTTATTCATCCAGTGGAATAAAAAAATTTTAATTCACAAGTGAAATGAGATGACATAAGCATAAGCGGATAAAGCGATACCTTTCATGTCAATTTATAAATCCGATAATTCTCTGGAAAGTGTTATCGTTTGATTTCTAATTGAAGTGGAATGAAATTCACGTGAGTTATAATTTTTTTTCATTCGAAAAAATAATAATGACAGTATCAGTTAAAAGAACACCATAAGGGCACTTCAATCGGACCTGCTATTGCTCTAGAAACAGATTCCAATTCTTCACCTAACAGACTTTCGGGATGACCTTGGAGCCTAGGAAGCTAAATCATTTCAGTTGTGCAAATAAAACTTGGTTTACTTGTATACACAGTTGCCAGATTTAGGACGCAACATTATGCGTCGTGTGAAAGATGTATATTGACTGTATATCAGTTTTCATCATTTGAAGCGCCCTCGAAGCGGAATTTGCGTGAACTAAAAATATACATTAGGTTTTATGAGACGCACTTTACTGCGTCTGGAGATATGTTTTTCAACATGGAATAACTCTTTTATCAAAAGATGAATGAAATCTATAATTGTTCCAAAGATAGCTCTCGACGTCCTTCACGATTTGCGACCACCCCTGTCGTTGAATCCCTCGAAATACCAGAGAAAACTTTGAAAAACAATGCTGCGTCCGGTATACGGACGCAGTATTATTCAGGACGCAATAGCGTATGGCCCAAAGACAATGTATGGACGCAACATAGTATGCTGGATAAATATATATATATATATATATATAAATACGATAGGTAAAATTTGTCTTGTGCTATATTTTATATATTTTAGGTGCAATTTTCTTGGGTTTAGAGCACAATAAAACTTCAGGTATTCAGATTTTATAATTGTGCATTTTTACATTGTAGCAAGAATATTCTTCTGTTCTTTTGTTTTGCTCTTTGTTTTTTAGTGTTCCAAAGTCTTCTGAAAGTCCGTGCAATGTCCTCGGGATAGTTGTCTTGGATAAATCTCATGTTGATGTTGTCTACCTCCATTTTTCACCCAAGAGTGTATAAATACGATAGGTAAAATTTTTCTTGTGCTATATTTTATATATTTTAGGTGCAATTTTCTTGGGTTTAGAGCACAATAAAACTTCTTCATTTTTACATTGTAGCAAGTTATAAAATCTGAATACCTGAAGTTTTATTGTGCTCTAAACCCAAGAAAATTGCACCTAAAATATATATATATATATATATATATATATATATATATATATATATATATATATATATATATATATATATATATATATATATATATATATATATATATATATATATATATATATATGTTTTCTCTGGCAAACGATCAATTACAATATATATATATATATATATATATATATATATATATATATATATATATATATATATATATATATATATATATATATATATATATATATATATATATATATATATATATATATATATATATATATATATATATATATATATATATATATATATATATATATATATATATATATATATATATATATATATATATATATATATATAGTTATAAAGTGTTAATACCACCTCCGAAATAGTAACTCGTTTAACGCTCTCACCTCATATATATCGCTGTCAACGTTTTGCCTTGTTTTTTAGCTTGTTAGATTCAGGAGGCTTCAGGGATCAACATATCAAAAAATCGTTTTGAGGTCACAACGCACCCCCTTTATGTACTGAACAATCTTTTAGTTCGAGTGTATATCACTGGCGCTAGTGTGCTAAGCTGTATATCGAAGAATTGCTCTGGAAGACTCTTTGCTCGTTAGCACCTCCGAAAATGGCAACGTTGTACTGTGCAAGCAGATGTAGACAGGCGGAATATCAGTATACGGAGGAATTAAGAGAAGAGAGGCGCAGTGCGTTATCTCCTCCATTATTGCAATCCAGGCGGCATATCTCAACGATTTTTTATCGCATTCTTCTGTAGGGGAAAGAATCACGTGAAAGAAAACCAATCTTGGCTCTCTCGAATGGGATTATGACTGTTTATGTTTCATCGTGTGTATCTATGCATCCGTTGAACTTCTTTCATCTCAAGCTGACACTATAATTCTGAATTTGGCGAACTATTTCATTACCTATCTGAAAACAAATCGATTTGAGTCTTGTCCATAATAATATTGCTTCTCCCTATGGAAATGATCCATATAGATAATACTACCTATTAGAATAACGAATAATTAGTATTGTTGCATTGCGTATAATAAAATGAACTGTTCAGAGAAAAAAAATTTTTTTGGAAAAGAATATTCAGATGTAAATGGTGATGAATATTCAAGGACAATGAGCCATTCCGAAAATTTTCATTTCAGAATCAAGAGAAAGAATGCTACAAATTTTACAATATCACAGAAATTGTCGTCTGCTGAACCGAATGTTGGACATTGTTGTGTTATTTCAAATATAACGCTCTATATATTTTTCTTAAATCGGATTGCTCAATGATTTTGAGCACAGATTTCTTTGCTCAGAAACATCTCTTTTATTATCGATTATGTTTGAATATTGGATTTTCCCGAATATTTAAAGAGCTTGTACCATCTCTCTGGTTAAAATTTTTTAGTGATATATCATAAAGAAAATTACCAACTATATCGAAACAAGATTTTATGGAGAATTATCCAAAACAGATTTGCATTTTTTGATAGATCATACAGGATTTAAGGGAAAAAATAAAAAAAAATTGAAGTCTTTTGAATGCCTCGAGTCAACATATTTTGAAATTGCAACCATATTTTTGTCAAGACATGATGAATCTACAAAGTGAAGTTAATAATAAAGATACATACGAACTGAAATTCAACATGTGCATCTCAATTCGAAAACTGTGTACAGTTTCGAGGTTTGGGTCGTATTGATCCAATAGTTCCTTAGGAATTGAAATGATATTTTGCCGAATCGACTACTGAAATCTTCATTCCTATCAGAACTATCGATCTGAAATTCAACATGTGCATCTCAATTCGAAAACTATGTGCGGTTTCAAGATTTGGGTCGAATTGGTTCAACAGTTTTTGAGGAATTGATATCACACTTTGCCGAATAGACCACTGAAATCTCAATTCCTATCAGAAATATCGAACTGAAATTCAACATATGCATCTCATTTCGAAAACTATGTGTGCAGTTTCAAGATTTGGTTCGAATTGAACCAACAGTTTTCGAGGAATTGATATCACACTTTGCCGAATAGACCACGGAAATCTCAATTCCTATCTGCACTATCGAAATGAAATTCAACATGTGCATCTCAATTCGAAAACTATGTTCAATTTCAAGATTTGGTTCGATTGATCAAACAGTTTTCGAGGAATTGATATCACACTTTGCCGAATTGACCACTGAAATCTCAATTCCTTTCTGAACTATCGAACTGAAATTCAACATGTGCATCTCAATTCGAAAACTATGTGCAGTTTCAAGATTTGGTTCGAATCGATCCAATAGTACCTTAGGAATTGAAATGATATTTTGCCGAATCGACTACTGAAATCTTCATTCCTATCAGAACTATCGATCTGAAATTCAACATGTGCGTCTCATTTCGACAACTATGTGCAGTTTCAAGATTTGGGTCGAATTGGTCCAACAGTTTTTGAGAAATTGATATCACACTTTGCCGAATAGACCACTGAAATCTCAATTCCTATCAGAACTATCGAACTGAAATTCAACATGTGCATCACATTTCGAAAACTATGTGCAGTTTCAAAATTTGGTTCAAATTGATCCAACAGTTTTCAAGGAATCGATATCACACTTTGCCGAATTGACAACTGAAATCTCAATTCCTATCTGAACTATCGAACTGAAATTCAACATGTGCATCTCAATTCGAAAACTGTGTAAAATTTCAAGATTTGGTTCGAATTGATCCAACATTGTTCGAGGAATTAGTATCACACTTTGCCGAATTGACCACTGAAATCTCAATTCCCATCTGAACTATCGAACTGAAATTCAACATGTGCATCCCATTTCGAAAACTATGTGCAGTTTCAAAATTTGGTTCGAATTGATTCAACAGTTTTCGAGGAATTGATATCACACTTTGCCGAATTGACCACTGAAATCTCAATTCCAATCTGAACTATCGAACTTCCAAGAAGAATTTCCAAAAAAGATAGCGTCACTTAAAAATTCGTCAAGATCAAACGATTCCACCGATGTCGATGAAATTTCGAGATTTATTACTAGGAGAGCTGCTCTTTTGAAGTATGTATTACTTGTAGATCAACGATGATTTTTGTGGAAGTTACGCATCTCGAAAGCTGATCTTCGAAAAATTCCCAAAAAGATGGGGTCAGTTAAAAATTCGTCAAGATCGAACGGTTACATCGAGGTCGATGAAATTTCGAGATTTGTCACTAGAAGAGTTGCTTTTTTAGGATATGTATAATATCCGGATCTGCGATGATTTTTGTAGGAGATACGCGTGTCAAAAGTTGACTTCGAAAATTTCCAAAAAAGATGGGGTCACTTAAAAATTCGTCAAGACCAAACGTTTGAACCTACGTCGATGAAATTTCGAGATTTATTACTAGGAGAGCTGCCCTTTTGAAGTATTTATCACTTGTAGATCTATGATGATTTTTATGGGAGTTAAGCATCTCGAAAGCTGACCTTCGAAAAATTCCCAAAAAGATGGGGTCACTTAAAAATTCGTCAAGACCGAACGGTTACATCTAGGTCGATGAAATTTCGAGATTTGTCACTAGAAGAGTTGCTTTTTTAGGATATGTATAATATTCGGATCTGTGGGGATTTTTCTGGGAGATATGCGTGTCAAAAGTAGATTTCGAAAATTTTCAAAAAAGATGGTATCACATGAAAATTCGTCAAGATCAAACGGTTGCACCGATGTCGATGAAATTTCGAGATTTTTTACTAGGAGAGCTGCTCTTTCGAAAAATGTATCACTTGTGGATCTACGATGATTCTTATAGGAGTTAAGAATCTCGAAATTTGACCTTCGAAAAATTCCCAAAAAGATGGGGTCAGTTAAATTTTTGTCAAGATCGAACGGTTACATTGAGGTCGATGAAATTTCGAGATTTGTTACTAGAAGAGTTGCTTTTTTGGGATATGTACAGTATCTGGATCTGCGATGATTTTTCTGGGAGATACGCATGTCGAAACTTTACCTTTCAAAATTTCGAAAAATTTGATCCAATTCTGCGCAATTTTGGCTTATTTAGTGGGTGAAATTCGAAAAAAAACTATTATATGAAAGGCAGGTATCTCTATGAAAATAATACAACAAAAGCACGTGACAATTATCTGCCAACTGCCACTCCCGTTCAAGTTAAAGATTCCGTATTCTACACAATTTTATTTACCTCTTTCTGCCAATCCTGCTCCTGTATCCGATGATGAAACAGACCCCGGACAAGATACCAGCGAGGACACTCACCCCTAAACCGGTACCGACAGTCAAACCGAGGGTGTCGGAAGGCATTTCGCCAATTTCGAACGTGTGCCAATCGACAACATTAACTACATACATGGCCACATACCACCGGCAGGCTGAAAATCCGAGAAAGCTTTCTCGAATACCATAACTCCGAACGGGCACGACGGGTCATATGAGTTTTAGAGGTAAACGCACACAATATGAGGATACGACAATTAGCTGCTGACAAACAAATAGATGTATCTCGTGGAAACGTACATCGCCCGGCCTTGTGAAGGTAAGTAGACTCCGTCCGTTTTTGACGATGTCTTGAAGCAAGACAGTGAAAGGTGGAGTGGAAGGAACGGATGAGAGATTGAATTCTGTGAGGATATCCGAAGATTTGTGGCTGTTATCAGCTTGGTCGCCTGCCGATACTGCCTTTGAGTTTCCTTTTCGGTGGAAGGTACCTTGACGTCTATTTTTAACCGGAGGAAAATGTTATACCTTGTAGGTTATCACTTATCGCAAATGTGTTTATATTCATTATTATTTCATACGACCAACTTAGGATGACCTGAATGAAATAAAAGGATTGAAACATTTCGATAAGAATCAAGGGTTCATATTTTTCAAAGTGTGTTAGAACGTTTCAGGGTAAAAATGTTAGGAGCAAAGTCAGGGTTTTTTGCAAAACCCCATCCAGATACTGCGCTGTTTGATCCCTTCAAAAATCCCAATATTTATAAAATTACGGATCCAATCAAGTTAAAAATACAGGGTACCTATACTTCATTCACTTTTATTTTAGCAGTCGGTTGGCCATGGAAATTTGACACATTTCACTCTGTATAGTACGAAAATGTGGGGTTATGAAGCTTGTCAAAACATTTTTGGGTTTTAAATCAACGCTATGTTGCCCGTTCTACGTAAAAGTTTCTGCTATTACGTATTTTATCACAATGTCGAATTTCTTCGGAAAATATTATATGTGACGAACAAAATTGAAGTTTATGCAAACTGATTGAAGGCAAACCAAATCCAGTTATTCACATGGAATATACAAGAGATCAATATAATATCATAATATGCACTAGCTTGAGGAGAGTTGATGTTCGTTATCTTCTTTGGCTTACATCATTTGTAGATTTCAAAAATATTAACTCGAAGATGAAATGCATATGATGCAGTGTTGGGAATGGGTATCTCCCGAAGGAATTAACAGAAAATTACAAGAATGTTAAATTCTTCAACAAAAATCATCTTGCATCAATATAAGTAAAAGAAATTGAAGGAAGTTTCAAGTTAAGATGAACTTCACCTTTGAACAAAAATTTCACATGAATAAACAAGTAACAGGGTAACTTGCGCGTATTTGTGGCTATTCATCTTAATACATTGATGTAATAATAATAATTATAGGTATTTATTAGTACCATAAGACATTTACATTGTATAGGACAAGTCAAATGAAAAATAAACTTTTCGCATTAATTCACTCAAACATAAAATTCTCGAATGCCACCACTTTTTTGGGTCTCCCAATAGAAGGAAATTCTTTGTCATCCTCTTCATTCACAATCTTTCTGATTTTGGAAATATTCAGCTGAAATATAAGTCGTTCAGATTCAGATGAAACATTATATAAATTCTCTTACATTGAATTATGTTCGCTACCGTCTAACGTATTGTGGATTTTAGAATATCAGGGTATAACTATTTGAATGAGCGGACCTGAATTCTAAATATCACTTCCTGAAACCCTGTCTCTTTTTTCAATCACTTTCGGCATTTTCGTAATAAAAATTGATATTAGTTGTGGAAACGGCTTTATGACATTAACGACATTTCATGAGTGCCAACTTAACTTCGTTAACAATCGTTTGTCAAGACATGATGAATCTACAAAATGAAGTTAATAATATAGATACATACTCGGATACATATGATTGACATACAGATGATTGATGATTGGTAAATTGCCAAAAGCTATGATGAACATCGGACACTATGATGGACGCATGATGAAAGGAGAAAGACAAAAGTTAATTTGAGTATTTTCGCATGCAGTTTTATTATTCAAAATAAATGATGAATCTTAAACAAATCAGGTGCAATTGAAATTTTTGTTTTGGTCTTCGAAAATAACACATATTGATTAAACTTCTACTATCCAAAATAAATAGGTACAGAGATAAAATATATCTATATACAGGATATCTGTAAACAAATGCGAAGGACTAGAGGAAATGATTCCTCAATGAAAATAAGCGGGGATAGTTCCTATAAATTCTTTTTCCAAATCGACAGCCGTTTCAAGAAACAGCCTTTGGAAGGCGATGACTAGTTTACAGTTTTTAATTTTTTTTACTACAGGTTCTAAAAAACACTGAGTCATAAAACTATACATATAATGAAGCACCGAGTAGATTGGTATCAGTTTCAACTTCGGCAAGCTCGTAGTTTAGGCGGTAACTTGCTATCAATTTTTTCAATGTGTCTCTCCCTTAAATTCAAAAATTTCTGTTAAAATGTTTAAATTTGAGTTATTATGCTATTGTCATAAAAGTGTACGAAACTAGCAGTTCGGGGGATCCAAGATTTCGGTCCGATTCACATTAAAAAAAAAACATAACAAAATGAATTTCGTGAATACCGAGGCTAAAAACCACTATCCTTCGCTATAAAAAATTTGTATTTTTCCAATAATATACCGAATTAATTAATGCTACGTTGCTATTACTATAAGGCCCGGTTGTTCAGTTCAGGATTAGGCCGAGATTTAAGATGATCCTAGATTAACCTGACAGAACTGAAATGTCAAAATCAATCTAGGATAAACTTTAATCCCGAACTGAACAACTGGGCCTATTCATGTAGAGTTTCGGATTTTGCGAGAATCTACTACTTTTTCTTCCAAAAAACAACTGCGCTTAAGGAAATGTGATTGACTGTTAGCGACACATAATATCAACCATCTTAATTCTGTAGTCTACAAAAAATTTTTAGAACTCTCATTATACTATGTACCTCGTCAGTTTATAGACTGACCAACATTTTCAAAAGCTATTGATCTATTAATTGAATCGTTCTACAATTGGTCCTAAATTGACAGTCGTAGGTATTGTGAACAACGATATGCATCGGATTATCTAAACACAAAATAAATTCTGAAATGTTTCGTGAGGCTAATTGAATAAGTATGTTGTTCGTATCAATTGTTGAACTTCATTATTCTAAATATTCTTCAATGAATGAAAATATAATATCAACACACATCATTTTTTTGATTTATTCGTTATCAAATCATTAAATGAATCGTTTCTCGAAAAGTTTCGAGTCTTGAGGCATAGAATATTAAATTATTTACATCATTATTTGCCGAACTTCAAAGTTCTGAATGAATTAGAATCTAAACTTGACAATATACGAGATAATTGCTGCAAGAGTTTCAATGAAATCTGAAAATTTTCATCATTCTGGAGCATTCTGGACATCAATAATTCCCGAATCATCCATGGAATAAATTCAATTTCATCCGATATAACACGCAAAACGAAATTTTACTCGTGTTTTGCGGTAAACAGATGCCGATTTCATTCTTCTAACGGGCAATGTAATCAGGGTCGGCGTTGGGTAAAGGGATGAACGTTTCTCACAACAAGAAGAATTAGAATTTTCATATGACGGTGAGTGCATTTGTTTCAAAATTTTCAGAGTGCAAGGAGTATTTAGGGTGTTTCACGAGTAAACAGACAAATGAAATGCATGAATAGAGGGCATTGAGCTGAATTCAAAATCACCCCAAATACAGGCTGTCCCAAAACTAGTGAATCAAACGTCACACCAAGAAAGAGTAAACCAAATATTATGGAATGACACCAACATTAGTTCGACGAAAATGTACCGTTTCCAAAATAATCAGAATTTTATTAAAATACCTCAAGTAGCCGATTTTCGAACTATTTTTCTTGATAACAGGGCCAGTTTGTGAAAAAGGATATCGATTTTAAATTATATTGAACTAAGATTTTTGTTTTATCTCCCCTAATTCAAATTATTTTAAGTAGTTAATCGATAACCATAACCTAAGTAAATGTAAATTAAAACAATTGGTTTTTTTTTCATGATTTTTAATACTCAGAATAAACAGGGATGATAATATGGGAGAAAAACGTTATGCTTCAGAGACAACTGTCTCTGCTATCCTTTCTCTGTTCTCTAACGGGCAATGTAACCAGGGTCGGCGTTGGGTAAAGGGATGAACGTTTCTCACAACAAGAAGAATTTGAATTTTCATATGACGGTGAGTGCATTTGTTTCAAAATTTTCAGAATACAAGGAGTATACAGGGTGTTTCACGAGTAAACAGACAAATGAAAACCGTGAATAGAGGTCATTGAGCTGAGTTCAAAATAACCCCATATACAGGGTGACCCGAAACTAGTGAATCAAACATCACACTAAGATAGAGTAAACCAAATATTATGACACCAACATTAGTTCGACGAAAATGTAGCGTTTCCAAAATAATCAGAATTTTATTAAAATACCCAAAGTTGCCGATTTTCTATTTTTCTTAATAACAGAGCCAGTTTGTGAAAAAGGATATCGATTTTTAATTATATTGAACTAAGATTTTTGTTTCATCTCCCCTCATTGAAACTATTTCAAGTAGTTAATCGATAACCATAACCTAAGTAAATTTAAATTAAAACAATTGTTTTTTATACAGGTGTGATAATCTGGGATAAAAACGCTATCCTTCAGAGACAACTGTCTCTGCTATCCTTAATCACAAATTGGCCTTGTTATTGAAAAAATAGTTCGAAAATCGTCAACTTCATAGAGTAAGATCCCAGAGCGACCAGACATAACTTATTTTTACACAGATGAAACTTCAGGATCTCAGTAGATTTTCATGTGCTTTGAATACCTGCGAACTTGTGGAGCTTGCCTAGTGACACCCGGGCAGATACCAGTTGGCAAAGGTGACTAAAAATAAGTGTTACTTAACTTATTTTCACATGGATGATTTTTATATGTTTTAAAGAATATTATTTTGAAGTTATATTGTAAGTGCCAGACACTTTCCATCGGCCAAAACTCTTGCCAGACGCTTTGAAGATGCACAAAATATAAATGAACTTTACTTATTTTCACATGCCTGATATTGAAATATGCCATTGAAGTAACTATAAAAAAGTTATATTTCATCAGTCAGACAAATAGTAGTGACCAAACATCCCCTAAACATGAAAATCATTTAGCCGGGAGTGTGAGCGCCATAGTATAAAATATTTAAAATATACTTACCTCTTTCGATTCAATATTTTCAAATCTCTATTCGAATAAGATAAACTTCAACAATAAGGTTATAATTAATAAATATGACAGTAAATAAATTTATTGTTTTATAAACAATTATTTTGATTTTATTATAAACAAAGTACCAGTGGAAACAATTTCAAGAAAAATCATTTGAGTTGAAGAAAATCAACTATGATTAATAGAAGGAAGTATTTATTTATTGTTTAATCTTCGTTATCATCGACACAATCATTGCAATTTTCATCATCAAGCCAGTCAGGATATTGGGCATTCGAGTTATCGTCAATCATGTTGTCGTTGTTAGCAGCTTCTTCTGCGAAAAGTAGATCAAATAATTGAAAAATATAAAATTACTAATATATTAACATTTGAAGTAGAAGTCAAAGTACATTACCTGATTTTTGGAGAGATTCACTGACGTCTCCTGGTAATTGGTCACCATCAAACCAATGAAAGAAGTACTGGTTTTCTTCAAACCTTCACCCATTGTTTTCAGGAGAAAAAATTGTTGGTTGTTTCTCATTTGCATTATTCCATATGCTAGCAATGTAATTAGCTCTAAGAAATTGTTGAAATAACTCAGTTTCGCATGGTGGTAAAATGCTAGCATCAAAATTTATTAAACTTTTTGGATTGAATTATTCGTTAATATCAGATACGCTGTAAGTATTTGAAAATAACAGGAGCCGGGCAGCATTAACATCAAGTATATCACGAACACTATAAATTTTGCAGATTGATTGTTGTATATTGTTGAAAATATCTATTCGTATTGTCCTATTGGTAAACAACTCTGGATCTCCAAATTGCATAAAAGCTTGCTGATACTCATATTTTTTCATCAATATATTAAATGGTCTTTGTTTGCCTTTTTTTGAAAATGCGGGATTAAAGTCGCATCTAGTGAATGCATGGAATCCTGGCAAACTTCTACACAAAGATGGTCTCAAGTGCTCGTAAACATTTGTTAAATTTATACATCTATGATTATTCCTGGTGCCTGCGTACAACCATACATTTGAATCTTCATTTTCAAATTATGCATATGTCCTAACATAATTATAACAATATCAGTATCAGAACATCTTATAACAAAATTTGCTTGAGCGTTTATATTACAAATATGAAAAACAATTTTAGTGTCAGCTTGTTGTAGTGGATGGAGTGGAAAATAATACATATATGAATGAGATGCACATGTTGAATTTCAGATCGATAGTTCTTATAGGAATGGAGATTTCAGAAGTCGATTCGACAAAATATCATTTCAATTCCTAAGGAACTATTAAATCAATTCGAACCAAATCTTGAAACTGCACATAGTTTTCGGATTGAGATGCACATGTTGAATTTCATCTCGATAGTTCAGATAGGAATTGAGATTTCAGTGGTCAATTCGGCAAAGTGTGATATCAATTCCTTGAAAACTGTTGGATCAATTCGAACCGAATCTTGAAACTGCACATAGTTTTCGAAATGAGATGCATATGTTGAATTTCAGTTCGATATTTCTGATAAGAATTGAGATTTCAGTGGTCTATTCGGCAAAGTTTGATATCAATTCCGCAAAAACTGTTGAACCAATTCGACCCAAATCTTGAAACTGCACATAGTTTTCGAATTGAGATGACATGTTGAATTTCAGATCGATAGTTCTGATAGGAATGAAGATTTCAGTAGTCGATTCGGCAAAATATCATTTCAATTCCTAATCGATCCAATATTGGATCGATTCGAACCAAATCTTGAAACTGCACATAGTTTTCGAATTGAGATGCACATGTTGAATTTCAGTTCGATAGTTCAGATAGGAATTGAGATTTCAGTGGTCAATTCGGCAAAGTGTGATATCAATTCCTCGAAAACTGTTGGATCAATTCGAACCAAATCTTGAAACTGCACATAGATTTCGAATTGAGATGCACATGATGAATTTCAGTTCGATAGTGCAGATAGGAATTGAGATTTCAGTGGTCTATTCGGCAAAGATGATATCAATTCCTCAAAAACTGTTGAACCAATTCGACACAAATCTTGAAACTGCACATAGTTTTCGAATTGAGATGCACATGTTGAATTTCAGATCGATAGTTCTGATAGGAATGAAGATTTCAATAGTCGATTCGGCAAAATATCATTTCAATTCCCAAGGAACTATTGGATCAATACGACCCAAACCTCGAAACTGTACACAGTTTTCGAATTGAGATGCACATGTTGAATTTCAGTTCGATAGTTTAGATAGGAATTGAGATTTCAGTGGTCAATTCGGCAAAGTGTGATATCAATTCCTCGAAAACTGTTGGATCAATTCGAACCAAATCTTGAAACTGCACGTAGTTTTCGAATTGAGATGCACATGTTGAATTTCAGATCGATTGTTCTTATAGGAATGGAGATTTTAGAAGTCGATTCGACAAAATATCATTTCAATTCCTAAGGAACTATTAAATCAATTCGAACCAAATCTTGAAACTGCACATAGTTTTCGGATTGAGATGCACATGTTGAATTTCATCTCGATAGTTCAGATAGGAATTGAGATTTCAGTGGTCAATTCGGCAAAGTGTGATATCAATTCCTTGAAAACTGTTGGATCAATTCGAACCGAATCTTGAAACTGCACATAGTTTTCGAAATGAGATGCATATGTTGAATTTCAGTTCGATATTTCTGATAGGAATTGAGATTTCAGTGGTCTATTCGGCAAAGTTTGATATCAATTCCGCAAAAACTGTTGAACCAATTCGACCCAAATCTTGAAACTGCACATAGTTTTCGAATTGAGATGACATGTTGAATTTCAGATCGATAGTTCTGATAGGAATGAAGATTTCAGTAGTCGATTCGGCAAAATATCATTTCAATTCCTAAGGAACTATTAGATCGATTCGACCCAAATCTTGAAACTGCACATAGTTTTCGAATTGAGATGCATATGTTGAATTTCAGATCGATAGTTCTAATAGGAATGGAGATTTCAGAAGTCGATTCGACAAAATATCATTTCAATTCTTAAGGAACTATTGGATCGATTCGAACCAAATCTTGAAACTGCACATAGTTTTCGAATTGAGATGCACATGTTGAATTTCAGTTCGATAGTTCAGATAGGAATTGAGATTTCAGTGGTCAATTCGGCAAAGTGTGATATCAATTCCTTGAAAACTGTTTGATCAATTTGAACCAAATCTTGAAACTGCACATAGTTTTCGAATTGAGATGCACATGTTGAATTTCAGTTCCATAGTGCACATAGGAATTGAGATTTCAGTGGTCTATTCGGCAAAGTGTGATATCAATTCCTCAAAAACTGTTGAACCAATTCGACCCAAATCTTGAAACTGCACATAGTTTTCGAATTGAGATGCACATGTTGAATTTCAGATCGATAGTTCTGATAGGAATGAAGATTTCAGTAGTCGATTCGGAAAATATCATTTCAATTCCTAAGGAACTATTGGATCGATTCGAACCAAATCTTGAAACTGCACATAGTTTTCGAATTGAGATGCACATGTTGAATTTCAGTTCGATAGTTCAGATAGGAATTGAGATTTCAGTGGTCAATTCGGCAAAGTGTGATATCAATTCCTCGAAAACTGTTGGATCGATTCGAACCAAATCTTGAAACTGCACATAGTTTTCGAATTGAGATGCACATGTTGAATTTCAGTTCGATAGTGCAGAGAGGAATGAAGATTTCAGTATTCGATTCGGCAAAATATCATTTCAATTCCTAAGGAAATATTGGATCGATTCGAACCAAATTTTGAAACTGCACATAGTTTTCGAATTGAGATGCACATGTTGAATTTTAGTTCGATAGTTCAGATAGGAATTGAGATTTCAGTGGTCAATTCGGCAAAGTGTGATATCAATTCCTCGAAAACTGTTGGATCAATTCGAACCAAATCTTGAAACTGCACATAGTTTTCGAATTGAGATGCACATGTTGAATTTCAGTTCGATAGTGCAGATAGGAATTGAGATTTCAGTGGTCTATTCGGCAAAGTGTGATATCAATTCCTCGAAAACTGTTAGATCAATTCGAACCAAATCTTGAAACTGCACATAGTTTTCGAATTGAGATGCACATGTTGAATTTCAGTTCGATAGTGCAGATAGGAATTGAGATTTCAGTGGTCTATTCGGCAAAGTGTGATATCAATTCCTCAAAAACTGTTGAACCAATTCGACCCAAATCTTGAAACTGCACATAGTTTTCGAATTGAGATGCACATGTTGAACTTCAGATCGATAGTTCTGATAGGAATGAAGATTTCAGTAGTCGATTCGGCAAAATATCATTTCAATTCCTAAGGTAATATTGGATCGATTCGAACCAAATCTTGAAACTGCACATAGTTTTCGAATTGAGATGCACATGTTGAATTTCAGTTCAAAAGTTCAGATAGGAATTGAGATTTCAATGGTCAATTCGGCAAAGTGTGATATCAATTCCTCGAAAACTGTTGGATCAATTCGAACCGAATCTTGAAACTGCACATAGTTTTCGAATTGAGATGCACATGTTGAATTTCAGTTCGATAGTGCAGATAGGAATTGAGATTTCAGTGGTCTATTCGGCAAAGTGTGATATCAATTCCTCGAAAACTGTTGGATCAATTCGAAACAAATCTTGAAACTGCACATAGTTTTCGAAATGAGATGCATATGTTGAATTTCAGTTCGATAGTTCTGATAGGAATTGAGATTTCAGTGGTCTATTCGGCAAAGTGTGATATCAATTCCTCGAAAACTGTTGAACCAATTCGATCCAAATCTTGAAACTGCACATAGTTTTCGAATTGAGATGCACATGTTGAATTTCAGATCGATAGTTCTGATAGGAATGAAGATTTCAGTAGTCGATTCGGCAAAATATCATTTCAATTCCTAAGGAACTATTGGATCAATTCGAACCAAATCTTGAAACTGCACATAGTTTTCGGATTGAGATGCACATGTTGAATTTCAGTTCGATAGTTCAGATAGGAATTGAGATTTCAGTGGTCAATTCGGCAAAGTGTGATATCAATTCCTTGAAAACTGTTTGATCAATTCGAACCAAATCTTGAAACTGCACATAGTTTTCGATCTCGAAATTTCATCGACCTCAATGTAACCGTTCGATCTTGACAAAAATTTAACTGACCCCATCTTTTTGGGAATTTTTCGAAGGTCAACTTTCGAGATTCTTAACTCCTATAAGAATCATCGTAGATATACAAGTGATATATTTTTCGAAAGAGCAGCTCTCCTAGTAAAAAAACTCGAAATTTCATCGACATCGGTGCAACCGTTTGATCTTGACGAATTTTCATGTGATACCTCTCTCTTTTTTGAAAATTTTCGAAATCAACTTTTGACACGCGTATCTCCTACAAAAATCATCGCAGATCCGAATATTATACATATCCTAAAAAAGCAACTCTTTTAGTGACAAATCTCGAAATTTCATCGACCTCGATGTAACCGTTCGATCTTGACGAATTTTTAACTGTCCCCATCTTTTTGGGAATTTTTCGAAGATCAGCTTTCGAGATGCGTAACTTCCACAAAAATCATCGTTGATCTACAAGTAATACATACTTCAAAAGAGCAGCTCTCCTAGTAATAAATCTCGAAATTTCATCGACATCGGTGGAACCGTTTGATCTTGACGAATTTTTAAGTGACGCTATCTTTTTTGGAAATTTTCGAAATCAACTTTTGACACGCATATCTCCTAGAAAAATCATCGTATAGTTAAAAGTGGTGCATATTCTTAAAGAGGAACTCCTTTAGAACAACCTTCAAAACAATCGCGGTTTATTTGTTTGTTCAGGCCACCCTGTATCCGAAAACACGCTCCAAATACTACACCAGAAAAAACTCAGTCGATTCGTATAATTCGCCAATCGAATTGCAACCTAACGATCTTTTTCCATACAGATCTATCGATCTATCGAACGTTCACCAGAACGCATTAGTGGAATTGGTGATAAAAATCACCAAAATCGTGGAACACAAAAATATACGACGTGCTTAAGTTTATGAATGGTAATAACCAACGGTTGTAGTAGAGAGCATGACAAATATTAACTACCCCACATTACCCTTTATCAGTAATGTAAATTTGAAAAAACAAAAGCTCCCACATATTCACAAATTAAAGAAAAATCGTAATACGAAAAAATTTAAGAGTAATTTCTTGTCACACATTTCGCATAAAGCAAAAGGGTCACGTTTCTTGGAACACCTTGCATACAGCGTTCAATGAAAGATTAAAATGTTAATGGATCATTAAACCATACAATTGACGTTCTGGCTGAAGGGCTTTTCTGTGAAATTCATTAATGAATGTTGAAAGAGACAATAGAAGGCTGAGAAGTTCAGAAAATCATCCAACTACTCTTAATGACTTAGGAATCCAACTCGGAGAAATCTGGGAAGGATTAGATCAGAACATTTTAAGATCACTCATTTTGAGTATGAACCGTCGTTGCCGAGGTGTAATTAACGCAAGGGGTGGAAATACCAAGTATTAAATCACTCATCAGCATTTCAGTATTTTGAAAATTGTTCATTTCTCTTCTTTCACATAAGATTCGGTGAAATCCTGAATTTTTCTTCCATTTAATGTCTTGTTTCGTTCAAAACCTTCCCGAGAGAACATAAAAAATAAGTTATGATTAAAGTCAATGTAGAGTTAACTTTCATTAAAATTGGGATTTTCAGAATGTGCATTAATTTTTTACGCAGTGTATTTTAACGATGAATTTATTAACAGAAAAAAAGCATTCTTTAAATCGATATATACATTAATATAAACACAATTATTATTTACAATCCTCTCATATGGGAACTTGGTCGAATAATTGGTAAACCGATTGTGGTGAAATCCTTCCTTTCTGAATATATATCTTTAATTCTCCTGACTGTAAGCTCCCAGGTTTCCAAAACCTCGTCGAAGAAGGCTGATCGTGGTTCGCCAACCATCGCTGTATAAGGATCAAGAGACGAGATAAGCGTCGGATACATATAAATTCGGCCACTCAGTATTTGGAAAGGTGTAAATGGGAATCTCCCATCAAACCTGACGGAGTTCTCGAAATGAATTAAATCCTTATCGAGAAGATGCCACAGACATCTCAGCTCATCGTCAGAGTAGATATCCTGATGGATCTTCTCAGGAATAGGAATTCCATTCAGTGTATGGATGAAGGCGTATTTCATGATCAATAATTTCATTTTCGAATTTCGTCTCTTGATGGCCAGCTCGAACGGATTCAAATTCTGCTTGTTCAGCATGTCCAATCTTGCTCCGTGTCGCAGAAGACAAGCAGCCATTGGAAGGTTACCGTAGGAGACTGCTTTGTGCAAAGGCGTCTCGCTGGCCATGTTTATCGCGTTTACGTCTATGCCACGGTCTGTGAGGATATATGTTGCTTCTTTGTAAATCTCCGGATTCACATTCGTCAGCATCGCTAGGCAATGCAGACAATTGTTCAGTTTGAAATCGGTGTTGCTGGCATCGCTGGCGTTATCTAAAAGTAGCCTGATCAATTCAGGACTAGGCCATTTTTTAGCAATCAGCAGCAGCAGGGTGTTCCCCCTTATATCAATGGCATCTAAGTCGACGTTATATTTGAGAAGTTCTTCAATGCATTCTTTTCTCTTTTCACTGCCATCATTCACCATGTGGATAGGCGTGGAACCGTCGCATGTTTCTGCTTCAACATTGGCACCATTAGTCACCAGGGTTTCAACCAGATGGAGATGCCTAAATTGTATAGCCAGGTGGAGGGGGGTAACCTTTTTCGAGTCAGTGGCATTGACATTAGCTCCTTTTCGTAATAAAAACAGGACTTCCTTCAAATTTCCCTTTTCGACAGCCACATGAAGATCGGTTTTCTGAGGATCCTCAATATTTTCTTTTGGAATATTGATGGTCTGTAAAGAATTTAAGAGAAATTAGGCGATTGTTATGAAGTTAATACTTATATATCAGGTTTTGTGAACAACAAAAATTCAGTCGGTCTATACAGGGTAAATCTTTGACTCTTACAAATATTAAAACAATAGATTATTGAGGTGAAAAGAAACACTTTTTTTTATACCATTTTTTTCGATTCAGCCCTGATAAAAAGATATAGCCATTTTAAGTTTTCATAATGAGCCATAGAGAAACAAGATTCCCTTCAGAATAACAAGCAGAATCTATGACACTACACATATATGGTTCTTTTAAACAGAATTGCAATCAGTCAAATCAGTTCATGGTACGTAATGGTCATAATGGAAAAACTGGAGATGTAGGTGATATTTTGTGTTAAAAAAGTTTCATCAAATAAATGAAAAACTATATTCCGAAATTCATTTCATTCGATGAAACCTTTAGTGAGAGAACATTTTTTTATGGTTTTTCATCAGCTTGTATCTTTTAAACCGAGCCGATTCGGAAAAAATGGTTCAGAAAAAAAGTGTTTCTTTTGACCTCAAGAATCAACTGTTAAAATGTTTGTACGAATCAAAGATTCCGCGTATACAAGATTTTCAAGAATCATTGCAAATCTCTTTACAGAAAACTTTTATGCACTTACCATTTTGCGAGAATTGTGGTGTGTTCTTCTATTCATTCTTCGCGACATATTTCAGGTTTTAAACACACTGTAGATTAAAAATTCTAACTGTACTGACACGAGTTGAAAAACGAAGCACAACTGTACCAAGACACCCATTTACGTTCATTTATATACTCGTAGGAATAGCTAGGTACGTAATTTTTTTCTGAGAACCGTAAGATGACCACCGAAATTTCTGCCCCCTTTCAAAATCTCAAACTACCTGACAAATGACAGTTAATGTTTATTTGCCAATTGGGTATAACGGGACTTAACTTTTCGGTTAATTTGAATTCAGATTAGGAAGGGGGCAATAAGGAATGTTTTTCTTAAATTGAAATTATTCCGAGAATTTTTATCAGAAATATATTTATGGAACTGTTGTGCGAAACTTTCCAAATGCACAGTGACATGGAAGGAGAGGGCATTTATAATTTTACTTCATTCAAATTTATTTTAGCAGTCGGTTGGCCATGAAATAATTTTCTCAAGTTTTTGTAACTAGAACGAAGTTAAGTTGGCACTCATGAAATGTCGTTAATGTCATAACGCCGTTGCCACAACTAATATCAATTTTTATTACGAAAATGCCGAAAGTGATTGAAAAAAGAGACAGGGTTTCAGGAAGTGATATTTAGAATTCAGGTCCGCTCATTCAAATAGTTATACCCTGATATTCTAAAATCCACAATACGTTAGACGGTAGCGAACATAATTCAATGTAAGAGAATTTATATAATGTTTCATTTGAATCTAAACGACTTATATTTCAGCTGAATATTTCCAAAATCAGAAAGATTGTGAATGAAGAGGATGACAAAGAATTTCCTTCTATTGGGAGACCCAAAAAAGTGGTGGCATTCGAGAATTTTATGTTTGAGTGAATTAATGCGAAAAGTTTACTACAGGATTTTCGATAAATAACATCGGAGAATGAGTTCCCTAAAATGGATTTTTCTATTTTTCATTTGACTTGTCCTATACAATGTAAATGTCTTATGGTACTAATAAATACCTATAATTATTATTATTACATCAATGTATTGAGATGAATAGCCACAAATACGCGCAAGTTACCCTGTTACTTGTTTATTCATGTGAAATTTTTGTTCAAAGGTGAAGTTCATCTTAACTTGAAACTTCCTTCAATTTCTTTTACTTATATTGATGCAAGATGATTTTTGTTGAAGAATTTAACATTCTTGTAATTATCTGTTAATTTCTTCGGGAGATACCCATTCCCAACTACCGCATCATATGCATTTCATCTTCGAGTTAATATTTTTGAAATCTACAAATGATGTAAGCCAAAGAAGATAACGAACATCAACTCTCCTCAAGCTAGTGCATATTATGATATTATATTGATCTCTTGTATATTCCATGTGAATAACTAGATTTGGTATGCCTTCAATCAGTTTGCATAAACTTCAATTTTGTTCGTCACATATAATATTTTCCGAAGAAATTCGACATTGTGATGAAATACGTAATAGCAGAAACTTTTACGTAGAACGGGCAACATAGCGTTGATTTAAAACCCAAAAATGTTTTGACAAGCTTCATAACCCCACATTTTCGTACCATACAGAGTGAAATGTGTCAAATTTCCATGGCCAACCGACTGCTAAAATAAAAGTGAATGAAGTATATGTGCAGTTTCAAAATTTGGTTCAAATTGATCCAACAGTTTTCAAGGAATTGATATCACACTTTGCCGAATTGACAACTGAAATCTCAATTCCTATCTGAACTATCGAACTGAAATTCAACATGTGCATCTCAATTCGAAAACTGTGTAAAATTTCAAGATTTGGTTCGAATTGATCCAACATTGTTCGAGGAATTAGTATCACACTTTGCCGAATTGACCACTGAAATCTCAATTCCTATCTGAACTATCGAACTGAAATTCAACATGTGCATCTCAATTCGAAAACTATGTGCTGTTTCAATATTTGGTTCGAATTGATCCAATAGTTCCTTAGGAATTGAAATAATATTTTGTCGAATCGACCACTGAAATCTCCATTCCTATCAGAACTATCGATCTGAAATTCAACATGTGCGTCTCATTTCGAAAACTATGTGCAATTTCAAGATTTGGGTCGAATTGGTCCAACAGTTTTTGAGAAATTGATATCACACTTTGCCGAATAGACCACTGAAATCTCAATTTCTATCAGAACTATCGAACTGAAATTCAACATGTGCATCACATTTCGAAAACTATGTGCAGTTTCAAAATTTGGTTCAAATTGATCCAACAGTTTTCAAGGAATTGATATCACACTTTGCCGAATTGACAACTGAAATCTCAATTCCTATCTGAACTATCGAACTGAAATTCAACATGTGCATGTCAATTCGAAAACGATGTAAAATTTCAAGATTTGGTTCGAATTGATCCAACATTGTTCGAGGAATTAGTATCACACTTTGCCGAATAGACCACTGAAATCTCAATTCCTATCTGAACTATCGAACTGAAATTCAACATGTGCATCCCATTTCGAAAACTATGTGCAGTTTCAAAATTTGGTTCGAATTGATTCAACAGTTTTCGAGGAATTGATATCACACTTTGCCGAATTGACCACTGAAATCTCAATTCCTATCTGAACTATCGAACTGAAATTCGACATGTGCATCTCAATTCGAAAACTATGTGCAGTTTCAAGATTTGGTTCGAATTGATCCAATAGTTCCTTAGGAATTGAAATAATATTTTGCCGAATCGACCACTGAAATCTCCATTCCTATCAGAACTATCGATCTGAAATTCAACATGTGCGTCTCATTTCGAAAACTATGTGCAGTTTCAAGATTTGGGTCGAATTGGTCCAACAGTTTTTGAGAAATTGATATCACACTTTGCCGAATAGACCACTGAAATCTCAATTCCTATCAGAACTATCGAACTGAAATTCAACATGTGCATCACATTTCGAAAACTATGTGCAGTTTCAAAATTTGGTTCAAATTGATCCAACAGTTTTCAAGGAATTGATATCACACTTTGCCGCATTGACAACTGAAATCTCAATTCCTATCTGAACTATCGAACTGAAATTCAACATTTGCATCTCAATTCGAAAACTGTGTAAAATTTCAAGATTTGGTTCGAATTGATCCAACATTGTTCGAGGAATTAGATTCACACTTTGCCGAATTGACCACTGAAATCTCAATTCCTATCTGAACTATCGAACTGAAATTCAACATGTGCATCTCAATCCGAAAACTATGTGCAGTTTCAAGATTTGGTTCGAATTGATCCAATAGTTCCTTAGGAATTGAAATGATATTTTGTCGAATCGACTTCTGAAATCTCCATTCCTATTAGAACTATCGATCTGAAATTCAACATGTGCTTCTCAATTCGAAAACTATGTGCAGTTTCAAGATTTCGTTCGAATCGATCCAATAGTTCCTTAGGAATGGAAATGATATTTTGCCGAATCGACTACTGCATATCGAATTGAAATTCAACATGTGCATCTCAATTCGAAAACTATGTGCAGTTTCAAGATTTGGTTCGAATCGATACAATAGTACCTTAGGAATTGAAATGATATTTTGCCGAATCGACTACTGAAATCTTCATTCCTATCAGAACTATCGATCTGAAATTCAACATGTGCATCTCAATTCGAAAACTATGTGCGTTTTCAAGATTTGGGTCGAATTGGTTCAACAGTTTTTGAGGAATTGATATCACACTTTGCCGAATAGACCACTTAAATCTCAATTCCTATCAGAAATATCGAACTGAAATTCAGTGGTCAATTCGGCAAAGTGTGATATCAATTCCTTGAAAACTGTTGGATCAATTCGAACCAAATCTTGAAACTGCACATAGTTTTCGAAATGAGATGCATATGTTGAATTTCAGTTCGATAGTTCTGATAGGAATTGAGATTTCAGTGGTCAATTCGGCAAAGTGTGATATCAATTCCTCGAAAACTGTTGAATCAATTCGAACCAAATTTTGAAACTGCACATAGTTTTCGAAATGGGATGCACAGGTTGAATTTCAGTTCGATAGTTCAGATAGGAATTGAGATTTCAGTGGTCAATTCGGCAAAGTGTGATACTAATTCCTCAAACAATGTTGGATCAATTCGAACCAAATCTTGAAATTTACACAGTTTTCGAATTGAGATGAACATGTTGAATTTCAGTTCGATAGTTCAGATAGGAATTGAGATTTCAGTTGTCAATTCGGCAAAGTGTGATATCAATTCCTTGAAAACTGTTGGATCAATTTGAACCAAATTTTGAAACTGCACATAGTTTTCGAAATGTGATGCACATGTTGAATTTCAGTTCGATAGTTCTGATAGGAATGGAGATTTCAGTGGTCGATTCGACAAAATATCATTTCAATTCCTAAGGAACTATTGGATCGATTCGAACCGAATCTTGAAACTGCACATAGTTTTCGAATTGAGATGCACATGTTGAATTTCAGTTCGATAGTTCAGATAGGAATTGAGATTTCAGTGGTCAATTCGGCAAAGTGTGATATCAATTCCTCGAAAACTGTTGAATCAATTCGAACCAAATTTTGAAACTGCACATAGTTTTCGAAATGGGATGCACAGGTTGAATTTCAGTTCGATAGTTCAGATAGGAATTGAGATTTCAGTGGTCAATTCGGCAAAGTGTGATACTAATTCCTCAAACAATGTTGGATCAATTCGAACCAAATCTTGAAATTTACACAGTTTTCGAATTGAGATGAACATGTTGAATTTCAGTTCGATAGTTCAGATAGGAATTGAGATTTCAGTTGTCAATTCGGCAAAGTGTGATATCAATTCCTTGAAAACTGTTGGATCAATTTGAACCAAATTTTGAAACTGCACATAGTTTTCGAAATGTGATGCACATGTTGAATTTCAGTTCGATAGTTCTGATAGGAATGGAGATTTCAGTGGTCGATTCGACAAAATATCATTTCAATTCCTAAGGAACTATTGGATCAATTCGAACCAAATCTTGAAACTGCACATAGTTTTCGAATTGAGATGCACATGTTGAATTTTAGTTCGATAGTTCCGATAGGAATTGAGATTTCAGTGGTCAATTCGGCAAAGTGTGATATCAATTCTTCGAAAACTGTTTGATCAATTTGAACCAAATTTTGAAACTGCACATAGTTTTCGAAATGGGATGCACATGTTGAATTTCAGTTCGATAGTTCAGATAGGAATTGAGATTTCAGTGGTCAATTCGGCAAAGTGTGAATCTAATTCCTCGAACAATGTTGGATCAATTCGAACCAAATCTTGAAACTGCACATAGTTTTCGAATTGAGATGCACATGTTGAATTTCAGTTCGATAGTTCAGATAGGAATTGAGATTTCAGTGGTCAATTCGGCAAAGTGTGATATCAATTCCTCGAAAACTGTTGAATCAATTCGAACCAAATTTTGAAACTGCACATAGTTTTCGAAATGGGATGCACATGTTGAATTTCAGTTCGATAGTTCAGATAGGAATTGAGATTTCAGTGGTCAATTCGGCAAAGTGTGATACTAATTCCTCGAACAATGTTGGATCAATTCGAACCAAATCTTGAAATTTTACACAGTTTTCGAATTGAGATACACATGTTGAATTTCAGTTCGATAGTTCAGATAGGAATTGAGATTTCAGTTGTCAATTCGGCAAAGTGTGATATCAATTCCTTGAAAACTGTTGGATCAATTTGAACCAAATTTTGAAACTGCACATAGTTTTCGAAATGTAATGCACATGTTGAATTTCAGTTCGATAGTTCTGATAGGAATTGAGATTTCAGTGGTCTATTCGGCAAAGTGTGATATCAATTTCTCAAAAACTGTTGGACCAATTCGACCCAAATCTTGAAACTGCACATAGTTTTCGAAATGAGACGCACATGTTGAATTTCAGATCGATAGGAAATATTCAGCTGAAATATAAGTCGTTCAGATTCAGATGAAACATTATATAAATTCTCTTACATTGAATTATGTTCGCTACCGTCTAACGTATTGTGGATTTTAGAATATCAGGGTATAACTATTTGAATGAGCGGACCTGAATTCTAAATATCACTTCCTGAAACCCTGTCTCTTTTTTCAATCACTTTCGGCATTTTCGTAATAAAAATTGATATTAGTTGTGGAAACGGCGTTATGACATTAACGACATTTCATGAGTGCCAACTTAACTTCGTTCTAGTTACAAAAACTTGAGAAAATTATTTCATGTCAACCGACTGCTAAAATAAATTTGAATGAAGTATAGTTTTCGAAATGTGATGCACATGTTGAATTTCAGTTCGATAGTTCTGATAGGAATTGAGATTTCAGTGGTCTATTCGGCAAAGTGTGATATCAATTTCTCAAAAACTGTTGGACCAATTCGACCCAAATCTTGAAACTGCACCTAGATTTCGAAATGAGATGAACATGTTGAATTTCAAATCGATAGTTCTTATAGGAATGGAGATTTCAGTGGTCGATACGACAAAGTATCATTTCAATTCCTGAGGAACTAGTGGATCAATGTGAAACAAATCTTGAAATTTAACACAGTTTTCGAATTGAGATGCACATGTTGAATTTCAGTACGATAGTTCAGATATGAATTGAGATATCAGTGGTCAATTCGACAAAGTTTGATATCAATTCCTCGAAAACTGTTGCATCAATTCGAACCAAATCTTGAATCTGCACATAGTTTTCGGATTGAATGCAAATGTTGAATTTTAGTTCGATAGTTCAGATAGGAATTATGATTTCAGTGGTCAATTCGGAAAAGTGTGATATCAATTCCTCAAAAACTGTTGGATCAATTCGAACCAAATTTTGAAACTGCACATATTTTTCGAAATGAGATGCACATGTTGATTTTCAGTTCGATAGTTCTGATAGGAATTGAGATTTCGGTGGTCTATCTTGAATCTGCACATAGTTTTCGGATTGAGATGCACATGTTGAATTTTAGTTCGATAGTTCAGATAGGAATTGTGATTTCAGTGGTCAATTCGGCAAAGTGTGATATCAATTCCTCAAAAACTGTTGGATCAATTCGAACCAAATTTTGAAACTGCACATAGTTTTCGAAATGAGATGCACATGTTGAATTTCAGTTCGATAGTTCAGATAGGAATTGAGATTTCAGTGGTCAATTCGGCAAAGTGTGATACAAATCCCTCGAACAATGTTGGATCAATTCGAACCAAATCTTGAAATTTTACACAGTTTTCGAATTGAGATGCACATGTTGAATTTCAGTTCGATAGTTCAGATAGGAATTGAGATTTCAGTTGTCAATTCGGCAAAGTGTGATATCAATTCCTTGAAAACTGTTGGATCAATTTGAACCAAATTTTGAAACTGCACATAGTTTTCGAAATGAGATGCACATGTTGAATTTCAGTTCGATAGTTCTGATAGGAATTGAGATTTCAGTGGTCTATTCGGCAAAGTGTGATATCAATTCCTCAAAAACTGTTGGACCAATTCGACCCAAATCTTGAAACTGCACATAGTTTTCGAAATGAGACGCACATGTTGAATTTCAGATCGATAGTTCTGATAGGAATGGAGATTTCAGTGGTCGATTCGACAAAATATTATTTCAATTCCTAAGGAACTATTGGATCAATTCGAACCAAATTATGAAACTGCACATAGTTTTCGAAATGGGATGCACATGTTGAATTTCAGTTCGATAGTTCAGATAGGAATTGAGATTTCAGTGGTCAATTCGGCAAAGTGTGATACAAATCCCTCGAACAATGTTGGATCAATTCGAACCAAATCTTGAAATTTTACACAGTTTTCGAATTGAGATGCACATCTTGAATTTCAGTTCGATAGTTCAGATAGGAATTGAGATTTCAGTTGTCAATTCGGCAAAGTGTGATATCAATTCCTTGAAAACTGTTGGATCAATTTGAACCAAATTTTGAAACTGCACATAGTTTTCGAAATGAGATGCACATGTTGAATTTCAGTTCGATAGTTCTGATAGGAATTGAGATTTCAGTGGTCTATTCGGCAAAGTGTGATATCAATTCCTCAAAAACTGTTGGACAAATTCTCCCTAAATCTTGAAACTTCACATAGTTTTCGAATTGAGATGCACATGTTGAATTTCAGTTCGATAGTTCAGATAGGAATTGAGATTTCAGTGGTCAATTCGGCAAAGTGTGATATCAATATAATCAATATAACATTTTCCTCTGGTTAAAAATAGACGTCAAGGTACCTTCCACCGAAAAGGAAACTCAAAGGCAGTATCGGCAGGCGACCAAGCTGATAACAGCCACAAATCTTCGGATATCCTCACAGAATTCAATCTCTCATCCGTTCCTTCCACTCCACCTTTCACTGTCTTGCTTCAAGACATCGTCAAAAACGGACGGAGTCTACATACCTTCACAAGGCCGGGCGATGTACGTTTCCACGAGATACATCTATTTGTTTGTCAGCAGCTAATTGTCGTATCCTCATATTGTGTGCGTTTACCTCTAAAACTCATATGACCCGTCGTGCCCGTTTGGAGTTATGGTCTTCGAGAAAGCTTTCTCGGATTTTCAGCCTGCCGGTGGTATGTGGCCATGTATGTAGTTAATGTTGTCGATTGGCACACGTTCGAAATAGGCGAAATGCCTTCCAACACCCTCGGTTTGACTGTCGGTACCGGTTTAGGGGTGAGTGTCCTCGCTGGTATCTTGTCCGGGGTCTGTTTCATCATCGGATACAGGAGCAGGATTGGCAGAAAGAGGTAAATAAAATTGTGTAGAATACGGAATCTTTAACTTGAACGGGAGTGGCAGTTGGCAGATAATTGTCACGTGCTTTTGTTGTATTATTTCCATAGAGATACCTGCCTTTTATATAATAGTTTTATTTTCGAATTTCACCCACTAAATAAGCCAAAATTGCGCAGAATTGGATCAAATTTTTCGAAATTTTGAAAGGTCAAGTTTCGACATGCGTTTCTCCAGAAAAATCATCGCAGATCCAGATACTGTACATATCCCAAAAAAGCAACTCTTCTAGTAACAAATCTCGAAATTTCATCGACCTCAATGTAACCGTTCGATCTTGACAAAAATTTAACTGACCCCATCTTTTTGGGAATTTTTCGAAGATCAGCTTTCGAGATGCGTAACTTCCACAGAAATCATCGTTGATCTACAAGTAATACATACTTCAAAAGAGCAGCTCTCCTAGTAATAAATCTCGAAATTTCATCGACATCGGTGGAATCGTTTGATCTTGACGAATTTTTAAGTGACGCTATCTTTTTTGGAAATTCTTCTTGGAAGTTCGATAGTTCAGATTGGAATTGAGATTTCAGTGGTCAATTCGGCAAAGTGTGATATCAATTCTTCGAAAACTGTTTGATCAATTTGAACCAAATTTTGAAACTGCACATAGTTTTCGAAATGGGATGCACATGTTGAATTTCAGTTCGATAGTTCAGATAGGAATTGAGATTTCAGTGGTCAATTCGGCAAAGTGTGATACTAATTCCTCGAACAATGTTGGATCAATTCGAGCCAAATCTTGAAATTTCACACAGTTTTCGAATTGAGATGCACATGTTGAATTTCAGTTCGATAGTTCAGATAGGAATTGAGATTTCAGTTGTCAATTCGGCAAAGTGTGATATCAATTCCTTGAAAACTGTTGGATCAATTTGAACCAAATTTTGAAACTGCACATAGTTTTCGAAATGTGATGCACATGTTGAATTTCAGTTCGATAGTTCTGATAGGAATTAAGATTTCAGTGGTCTATTCGGCAAAGTGTGATATCAATTTCTCAAAAACTGTTGGACCAATTCGACCCAAATCTTGAAACTGCACATAGTTTTCGAAATGAGACGCACATGTTGAATTTCAGATCGATAGTTCTGATAGGAATGGAGATTTCAGTGGTCGATTCGACAAAATATTATTTCAATTCCTAAGGAACTATTGGATCAATTCGAACCAAATCTTGAAACAGCACATAGTTTTCGAATTGAGATGCACATGTTGAATTTCAGTTCGATAGTTCAGATAGGAATTGAGATTTCAGTGGTCAATTCGGCAAAGTGTGATATCAATTCCACGAAAACTGTTGAATCAATTCGAACCAAATTTTGAAACTGCACATAGTTTTCGAAATGGGATGAACATGTTGAATTTCAGTTCGATAGTTCAGATAGGAATTGAGATTTCAGTGGTCAATTCGGCAAAGTGTGATACTAATTCCTCGAACAATGTTGGATCAATTCGAACCAAATCTTGAAATTTTACACAGTTTTCGAATTGAGATGCACATGTTGAATTTCAGTTCGATAGTTCAGATAGGAATTGAGATTTCAGTTGTCAATTCGGCAAAGTGTGATATCAATTCCTTGAAAACTGTTGGATCAATTTGAACCAAATTTTGAAACTGCACATAGTTTTCGAAATATGATGCACATGTTGAATTTCAGTTCGATAGTTCTGATAGGAATGGAGATTTCAGTGGTCGATTCGACAAAATATCATTTCAATTCCTAAGGAACTATTGGATCAATTCGAACCAAATCTTGAAACTGCACATAGTTTTCGAATTGAGATGCACATGTTGAATTTTAGTTCGATAGTTCAGATTGGAATTGAGATTTCAGTGGTCAATTCGGCAAAGTGTGATATCAATTCTTCGAAAACTGTTTGATCAATTTGAACCAAATTTTGAAACTGCACATTGTTTTCGAAATGGGATGCACATGTTGAATTTCAGTTCGATAGTTCAGATAGGAATTGAGATTTCAGTGGTCAATTCGGCAAAGTGTGATACTAATTCCTCGAACAATGTTGGATCAATTCGAACCAAATCTTGAAATTTTACACAGTTTTCGACTTGAGATGCACATGTTGAATTTCAGTTCGATAGTTCAGATAGGAATTGAGATTTCAGTTGTCAATTCGGCAAAGTGTGATATCAATTCCTTGAAAACTGTTGGATCAATTTGAACCAAATTTTGAAACTGCACATAGTTTTCGAAATGTGATGCACTTGTTGAATTTCAGTTCGATAGTTCTGATAGGAATTGAGATTTCAGTGGTCTATTCGGCAAAGTGTGATATCAATTTCTCAAAAACTGTTGGACCAATTCGACCCAAATCTTGAAACTGCACATAGTTTTCGAAATGAGACGCACATGTTGAATTTCAGATCGATAGTTCTGATAGGAATGGAGATTTCAGTGGTCGATTCGGCAAAATATTATTTCAATTCCTAAGGAACTATTGGATCCATTCGAACCAAATCTTGAAACTGCACATAGTTTTCGAATTGAGATGCACATGTTGAATTTCAGTTCGATAGTTCAGATAGGAATTGAGATTTCAGTGGTCAATTCGGCAAAGTGTGATATCAATTCCTCGAAAACTGTTGAATCAATTCGAACCAAATTTTGAAACTGCACATAGTTTTCGAAATGGGATGCACATGTTGAATTTAAGTTCGATAGTTCAGATAGGAATTGAGATTTCAGTGGTCAATTCGGCAAAGTGTGATACTAATTCCTCGAACAATGTTGGATCAATTCGAACCAAATCTTGAAATTTTACACAGTTTTCGAATTGAGATGCACATGTTGAATTTCAGTTCGATAGTTCAGATAGGAATTGAGATTTCAGTTGTCAATTCGGCAAAGTGTGATATCAATTCCTTGAAAACTGTTGGATCAATTTGAACCAAATTTTGAAACTGCACATAGTTTTCGAAATGTGATGCACATGTTGAATTTCAGTTCGATAGTTCTGATAGGAATGGAGATTTCAGTGGTCGATTCGACAAAATATCATTTCAATTCCTAAGGAACTATTGGATCAATTCGAACCAAATCTTGAAACTGCACATAGTTTTCGAATTGAGATGCACATGTTGAATTTTAGTTCGATAGTTCAGATAGGAATTGAGATTTCAGTGGTCAATTCGGCAAAGTGTGATATCAATTCTTCGAAAACTGTTTGATCAATTTGAACCAAATTTTGAAACTGCACATAGTTTTCGAAATGTGATGCACATGTTGAATTTCAGTTCGATAGTTCAGATAGGAATTGAGATTTCAGTGGTCAATTCGGCAAAGTGTGAATCTAATTCCTCGAACAATGTTGGATCAATTCGAACCAAATCTTGAAATTTTACACAGTTTTCGAATTGAGATGCAAATGTTGAATTTCAGTTCGATAGTTCAGATAGGAATTGAGATTTCAGTTGTCAATGCGGCAAAGTGTGATATCAATTCCTTGAAAACTGTTGGATCAATTTGAACCAAATTTTGAAACTGCACATAGTTTTCGAAATGTGATGCACATGTTGAATTTCAGTTCGATAGTTCTGATAGGAATTGAGATTTCAGTGGTCTATTCGGCAAAGTGTGATATCAATTTCTCAAAAACTGCTGGACCAATACGACCCAAATCTTTTTACTGCACATAGTTTTCGAAATGAGACGCACATGTTGAATTTCAGATCGATAGTTCTGATAGGAATGGAGATTTCAGTGGTCGATTCGACAAAATATTATTTCAATTCCTAAGGAACTTTTGGATCAATTCGAACCAAATCTTGAAACTGCACATAGTTTTCGAATTGAGATGCACATGTTGAATTTCAGTTCGATAGTTCAGATAGGAATTGAGATTTCAGTGGTCAATTCGGCAAAGTGTGATATCAATTCCTCGAAAACTGTTGAATCAATTCGAACCAAATCTTGAAAATTTACACAGTTTTCGAATTGAGATGCACATGTTGAATTTCAGTTCGATAGTTCAGATAGGAATTGAGATTTCAGTTGTCAATTCGGCAAAGTGTGATATCAATTCCTTGAAAACTGTTGGATCAATTTGAACCAAATTTTGAAACTGCACATATACTTCATTCACTTTTATTTTAGCAGTCGGTTGGCCATGGAAATTTGACACATTTCACTCTGTATAGTACGAAAATGTGGGGTTATGAAGCTTGTCAAAACATTTTTGGGTTTTAAATCAACGCTATGTTGCCCGTTCTACGTAAAAGTTTCTGCTATTACGTATTTCATCACAATGTCGAATTTCTTCGGAAAATATTATATGTGACGAACAAAATTGAAGTTTATGCAAACTGATTGAAGGCATACCAAATCTAGTTATTCACATGGAATATACAAGAGATCAATATAATATCATAATATGCACTAGCTTGAGGAGAGTTGATGTTCGTTATCTTCTTTGGCTTACATCATTTGTAGATTTCAAAAATATTAACTCGAAGATGAAATGCATATGATGCAGTAGTTGGGAATGGGTATCTCCCGAAGGAATTAACAGATAATTACAAGAATGTTAAATTCTTCAACAAAAATCATCTTGCATCAATAAAAGTAAAAGAAATTGAAGGAAGTTTCAAGTTAAGATGAACTTCACCTTTGAACAAAAATTTCACATGAATAAACAAGTAACAGGGTAACTTGCGCGTATTTGTGGCTATTCATCTTAATACATTGATGTAATAATAATAATTATAGGTATTTATTAGTACCATAAGACATTTACATTGTATAGGACAAGTCAAATGAAAAATAGAAAAATCCATTTTAGGGAACTCATTCTCCGATGTTATTTATCGAAAATCCTGTAGTAAACTTTTCGCATTAATTCACTCAAACATAAAATTCTCGAATGCCACCACTTTTTTGGGTCTCCCAATAGAAGGAAATTCTTTGTCATCCTCTTCATTCACAATCTTTCTGATTTTGGAAATATTCAGCTGAAATATAAGTCGTTTAGATTCAGATGAAACATTATATAAATTCTCTTACATTGAATTATGTTCGCTACCGTCTAACGTATTGTGGATTTTAGAATATCAGGGTATAACTATTTGAATGAGCGGACCTGAATTCTAAATATCACTTCCTGAAACCCTGTCTCTTTTTTCAATCACTTTCGGCATTTTCGTAATAAAAATTGATATTAGTTGTGGCAACGGCGTTATGACATTAACGACATTTCATGAGTGCCAACTTAACTTCGTTCTAGTTACAAAAACTTGAGAAAATTATTTCATGGCCAACCGACTGCTAAAATAAATTTGAATGAAGTATAATTATAAATGCCCTCTCCTTCCATGTCACTGTGCATTTGGAAAGTTTCGCACAACAGTTCCATAAATATATTTCTGATAAAAATTCTCGGAATAATTTCAATTTAAGAAAAACATTCCTTATTGCCCCCTTCCTAATCTGAATTCAAATTAACCGAAAAGTTAAGTCCCATCCCAAAATTATTACAGGGCCGTTATACCCAATTGGCAAATAAACATTAACTGTCATTTGTCAGGTAGTTTGAGATTTTGAAAGGGGGCAGAAATTTCGGTGGTCATCTTACGGTTCTCAGAAAAAAATTACGTATCTAGCTATTCCTACGAGTATATAAATGAACGTAAATGGGTGCCTTGGTACAGTTGTGCTTCGTTTTTCAATTCGTGTCAGTACAGTTAGAATTTTTAATCTACAGTGTGTTTAAAACCTGAAATATGTCGCGAAGAATGAATAGAAGAACACACCACAATTCTCGCAAAATGGTAAGTGCATAAAAGGTTTCTGTAAAGAGATTTGCAATGATTCTTGAAAATCTTGTATACGCGGAATCTTTGATTCGTACAAACATTTTAACAGTTGATTCTTGAGGTCAAAAGAAACACTTTTTTTCTGAACCATTTTTTCCGAATCGGCTCGGTTTAAAAGATACAAGCTGATGAAAAACCATAAAAAAATGTTCTGAACTGAAATTCAACATGTGCATCTCAATTCGAAAACTATGTGCAGTTTCAAGATTCGGTTCGAATTGATCCAACAGTTTTCGAGGAATTGATATCACACTTTGCCGAATTGACCATTGAAATCTCAATTCCTATCTGTTCTTTTGAACTGAAATTCAACATGTGCATCTCAATTCGAAAACTATGTGCAGTTTCAAGATTTGGTTCGAATCGATCCAATATTACCTTAGGAATTGAAATGATATTTTGCCGAATCGACTACTGAAATCTTCATTCCTATCAGAACTATCGATCTGAAGTTCAACATGTGCATCTCAATTCGAAAACTATGTGCAGTTTCAAGATTTGGGTCGAATGGGTTCAACAGTTTTTGAGGAATTGATATCACACTTTGCCGAATAGACCACTGAAATCTCAATTCCTATCTGCACTATCGAACTGAAATTCAACATGTGCATCTCAATTCGAAAACTATGTGCAGTTTCAAGATTTGGTTCGAATCGATCCAATAGTTCCTTAGGAATTGAAATGATATTTTCCGAATCGACTACTGAAATCTTCATTCCTATCAGAACTATCGATCTGAAATTCAACATGTGCATCTCAATTCGAAAACTATGTGCAGTTTCAAGATTTGGGTCGAATTGGTTCAACAGTTTTTGAGGAATTGATATCACACTCTGCCGAATAGACCCAGTGGTGTCTAGATTGAGATTTCAGTAAATCTCAATTCCTATGTGCACTATGGAACTGAAATTCAACATGTGCATCTCAATTCGAAAACTATGTGCAGTTTCAAGATTTGGTTCGAATTGATCAAACAGTTTTCAAGGAATTGATATCACACTTTGCCGAATTGACCACTGAAATATCAATTCCTATCTGAACTATCGAACTGAAATTCAACATGTGCATCTCAATTCGAAAACTATGTGCAGTTTCAAGATTTGGTTCGAATCGATCCAATAAATCCTTGGGAATTGAAATGATATTTTGCCGAATCGACTACTGAAATCTTCATTCCTATCAGAACTATCGATCTGAAATTCAACATGTCATCTGAATTCGAAAACTATGTGCAGTTTCAAGATTTGGGTCGAATTGGTTCAACAGTTTTTGCGGAATTGATATCAAACTTTGCCGAATAGACCACTGAAATCTCAATTCCTATCAGAAATATCGAACTGAAATTCAACATATGCATCTCATTTCGAAAACTATGTGCAGTTTCAAGATTCGGTTCGAATTGATCCAACAGTTTTCAAGGAATTGATATCACACTTTGCCGAATTGACCACTGAAATCTCAATTCCTATCTGAACTATCGAGATGAAACTCAACATGTGCATCTCAATCCGAAAACTATGTGCAGTTTCAAGATTTGGTTCGAATCGATTTAATAGTTCCTTAGGAATTGAAATGATATTTTGTCGAATCGACTTCTGAAATCTCCATTCCTATAAGAACAATCGATCTGAATTTCAACATGTGCATCTCAATTCGAAAACTACGTGCAGTTTCAAGATTTGGTTCGAATTGATCCAACAGTTTTCGAGGAATTGATATCACACTTTGCCGAATTGACCACTGAAATCTCAATTCCTATCTAAACTATCGAACTGAAATTCAACATGTGCATCTCAATTCGAAAACTGTGTACAGTTTCGAGGTTTGGGTCGTATTGATCCAATAGTTCCTTGGGAATTGAAATGAAATTTTGCCGAATCGACTTCTGAAATCTTCATTCCTATCAGAACTATCGAACTGAAATTCAACATGTGCATCTCAATTCGAAAACTGTGTAAAATTTCAGGATTTGGTTGGAATTGATCCAACAGTTTTCGAAGAATTGATATCACACTTTGCCGAATAGACCACTGAAATCTCAATTCCTATCTGCACTATCGAACTGAAATTCAACATGTGCATCTCAATTCAAAACTACGTGCAGTTTCAAGATTTGGTTCGAATTGATCCAACAGTTTTCGAGGAATTGATATCACAGTTTGCCGAATTGACAACTGAAATCTAAATTCCTATCTGAACTATCAAACTGAATTCAACATGTGCATCTCAATTCGAAAACTATGTGCAGTTTCAAGATTTTGTTCGAATCGATCCAATAGTTCCTTAGGAATTGAAATGATATTTTGCCGAATCGACTACTGAAATCTTCATTCCTATCAGTTCTATCGATCTGAAATTCAACATGTGCATCTCAATTCGAAAACTATATGCAGTTTCAAGATTTGGGTCGAATTGGTTCAACAGTTTTTGAGGAACTGATATCACACTTTGCCGAATAGACCACGGAAATCTCAATTCCTATCTGCACTATCGAACTGAAATTCAACATGTGCATCTCAATTCGAAAACTATGTTCAATTTCAAGATTTGGTTCGATTGATCCAACAGTTTTCGAGGAATTGATATCACACTTTGCCGAATTGACCACTGAAATCTCAATTCCTATCTGAACTATCGAACTGAAATTCAACATGTGCATCTCAATTCGAAAACTATGTGCAGTTTCAAGATTTGGTTCGAATCGATCCAATAGTACCTTAGGAATTGAAATGATATTTTGCCGAATCGACTACTGAAATCTTCATTCCTATCAGAACTATCGAACTGAAATTCAATATGTGCATCTCAATCCGAAAACAATGTAAAGTTTCAAGATTTGGTTCGAATTGATCCAACAGTTTTCGAGGAATTGATATGACACTTTGCCGAATTGACCACTGAAATCACAATTCCTATCTGAACTCTCGAACTAAAATTCAACATGTGCATCTCAAATCAAAAACTGTGTACAGTTTCGGGATTTGGGTCGAATTGATTCAATAGTTCCTTAGGAATTGAAATGATATTTTGTCGATTCGACCACTGAAATCTCAATTCCTATTTGAACTATCGAACTGAAATTCAACATGTGCATCTCAATTCGAAAACTGTGTAAAATTTCAAGGTTGGAATTGATCCAACAGTTTTCGAGGAATTGATATCACACTTTGCCGAATTGACCACTGAAATCTCAATTCCTATCTGAACTATCGAACTGAAATTCAACATGTGCATCTCAATTCGAAAACTGTGTACAGTTTCGAGGTTTGGGTCGTATTGATCCAATAGTTCCTTAGGAATTCAAAAGATACTATATTGAATCGTCCACTGAAATCTCGATTCCTATCAGAACTATCGAACTTAAATTCAACATGTGCATCTCAATTCGAAAACTATGTGCAGTTTCAAGATTTGGTTCGAATTGATTCAACAGTTTTTAGGAATTGATATCATACTTTGCCGAATCAAAACTCCATTCCTATCAGATCTATCGAACTGAAATTCAACATGTGCATCTCAATTCGAAAACTATGTGCAGTTTCAAGATTTGGATCGAATTGTTCCAACAGTTTTTGAGGAATTGATATCACACTTTGCCGAATAGACCACTGAAATCTCAATTCCTATCAGAACTATCGAACTGAAATTCAACATATGCATCTCATTTCGACAACTATGTGCAGTTTCAAGATTTGATTCGAATTGATCCAACAGTTTTCAAGGAATTGATATCACACTTTGCCGAATTGACCACTGAAATCTCAATTCCTTTCTGAACTTACGAACTGAAATTCAACATGTGCATCTCAATCCGAAAACTATGTGCAGTTTCAAGATTTGGTTCGAATCGATCCAATAGTTCCTTAGGAATTGAAATGATATTTTGCCGAATCGACTACTGAAATCTTCATTCCTATCAGAACTATCGATCTGAAATTCAACATGTGCATCTCAATTCAAAAACTATATGCAGTTTCAAGATTTGGGTCGAATTGGTTCAACAGTTTTTGAGGAATTGATATCACACTTTGCCGAATAGACCAAGGAAATCTCAATTCCTATCTGCACTATCGAACTGAAATTCAACATGTGCATCTCAATTCGAAAACTATGTGCAGTTTCAAGATTTGGTTCGAATTGATCCAACAGTTTTCGAGGAATTGATATCACACTTTGCCGAATTGACCACTGAAATCTCAATTCCTATCTGAACTATCGAACTGAAATTCAACATGTGCATCTCAATTCGAAAACTATGTGCAGTTTCAAGATTTGGTTCGAATCGATCCAATATTGGATCGATTAGGAATTGAAATGATATTTTGCCGAATCGACTACTGAAATCTTCATTCCTATCAGAACTATCGATCTGAAATTCAACATGTCATCTCAATTCGAAAACTATGTGCAGTTTCAAGATTTGGGTCGAATTGGTTCAACAGTTTTTGCGGAATTGATATCAAACTTTGCCGAATAGACCACTGAAATCTCAATTCTTATCAGAAATATCGAACTGAAATTCAACATATGCATCTCATTTCGAAAACTATGTGCAGTTTCAAGATTCGGTTCGAATTGATCTAACAGTTTTCAAGGAATTGATATCACACTTTGCCGAATTGACCACTGAAATCTCAATTCCTATCTGAACTATCGAACTGAAATTCAACATGTGCATCTCAATTCGAAAACTATGTGCAGTTTCAAGATTTGGTTCGAATTGATTTAATAGTTCCTTAGGAATTGAAATGATATTTTGTCGAATCGACTTCTGAAATCTCCATTCCTATAAGAACTATCGATCTGAAATTCAACATGTGCATCTCATTCCGAAAACTATGTGCAGTTTCAAGATTTGGTTCGAATTGATCCAACAGTTTTTGAGGAATTGATATCACACTTTGCCGAATTGACCACTGAAATCTCAATTCCTATCTTAACTATCGTACTGAAATTCAACATGTGCATCTCAATTCGAAAACTGTGTACAGTTTCGAGGTTTGGGTCGTATTGATCCAATAGTTCCTTGGGAATTCAAATGATATTTTGCCGAATCGACTTCTGAAATCTTCATTCCTATCAGAACTATCGAACTGAAATTCAACATGTGCATCTCAATTCGAAAACTGTGTAAAATTTCAGGATTTGGTTGGAATTGATCCAACAGTTTTCGAAGAATTGATATCACACTTTGCCGAATAGACCACTGAAATCTCAATTCCTATCTGCACTATCGAACTGAAATTCAACATGTGCATCTCAATTCAAAACTACGTGCAGTTTCAAGATTTGGTTCGAATTGATCCAACAGTTTTCGAGGAATTGATATCACAGTTTGCCGAATTGACAACTGAAATCTAAATTCCTATCTGAACTATCAAACTGAATTCAACATGTGCATCTCAATTCGAAAACTATGTGCAGTTTCAAGATTTTGTTCGAATCATTCCAAAAGTTCCTTAGGAATTGAAATGATATTTTGCCGAATCGACTACTGAAATCTTCATTCCTATCAGTTCTATCGATCTGAAATTCAACATGTGCATCTCAATTCGAAAACTATATGCAGTTTCAAGATTTGGGTCGAATTGGTTCAACAGTTTTTGAGGAACTGATATCACACTTTGCCGAATAGACCACGGAAATCTCAATTCCTATCTGCACTATCGAACTGAAATTCAACATGTGCATCTCAATTCGAAAACTATGTTCAATTTCAAGATTTGGTTCGATTGATCCAACTGTTTTCGAGGAATTGATATCACACTTTGCCGAATTGACCACTGAAATCTCAATTCCTATCTGAACTATCGAACTGAAATTCAACATGTGCATCTCAATTCGAAAACTATGTGCAGTTTCAAGATTTGGTTCGAATCGATCCAATAGTACCTTAGGAATTGAAATGATATTTTGCCGAATCGACTACTGAAATCTTCATTCCTATCAGAACTATCGAACTGAAATTCAATATGTGCATCTCAATCCGAAAACAATGTAAAGTTTCAAGATTTGGTTCGAATTGATCCAACAGTTTTCGAGGAATTGATATGACACTTTGCCGAATTGACCACTGAAATCACAATTCCTATCTGAACTTTCGAACTAAAATTCAACATGTGCATCTCAAATCAAAAACTGTGTACAGTTTCGGGATTTGGGTCGAATTGATTCAATAGTTCCTTAGGAATTGAAATGATATTTTGTCGATTCGACCACTGAAATCTCAATTCCTATTTGAACTATCGAACTGAAATTCAACATGTGCATCTCAATTCGAAAACTGTGTAAAATTTCAAGGTTGGAATTGATCCAACAGTTTTCGAGGAATTGATATCACACTTTGCCGAATTGACCACTGAAATCTCAATTCCTATCTGAACTATCGAACTGAAATTCAACATGTGCATCTCAATTCGAAAACTGTGTACAGTTTCGAGGTTTGGGTCGTATTGATCCAATAGTTCCTTAGGAATTCAAAAGATACTATATTGAATCGTCCACTGAAATCTCGATTCCTATCAGAACTATCGAACTTAAATTCAACATGTGCATCTCAATTCGAAAACTATGTGCAGTTTCAAGATTTGGTTCGAATTGATTCAACAGTTTTTAGGAATTGATATCATACTTTGCCGAATCAAAACTCCATTCCTATCAGATCTATCGAACTGAAATTCAACATGTGCATCTCAATTCGAAAACTATGTGCAGTTTCAAGATTTGGATCGAATTGTTCCAACAGTTTTTGAGGAATTGATATCACACTTTGCCGAATAGACCACTGAAATCTCAATTCCTATCAGAACTATCGAACTGAAATTCAACATATGCATCTCATTTCGACAACTATGTGCAGTTTCAAGATTTGGTTCGAATCGATCCAATAGTTCCTTAGGAATTGAAATGATATTTTGCCGAATCGACTACTGAAATCTTCATTCCTATCAGAACTATCCTTCTGAAATTCAACATGTGCATCTCAATTCAAAAACTATATGCAGTTTCAAGATTTGGGTCGAATTGGTTCAACAGTTTTTGAGGAATTGATATCACACTTTGCCGAATAGACCACTGAAATCTCAATTCCTATCTGCACTATCGAACTGAAATTCAACATGTGCATGTCAATTCGAAAACTATGTGCAGTTTCAAGATTTGGTTCGAATTGATTCAACAGTTTTTAGGAATTGATATCATACTTTGCCGAATCAAAACTCCATTCCTATCAGATCTATCGAACTGAAATTCAACATGTGCATCTCAATTCGAAAACTATGTGCAGTTTCAAGATTTGATTCGAATTGATCCAACAATTTTCAAGGAATTGATATCACAATTTGCCGAATTGACCACTGAAATCTCAATTCCTTTCTGAACTTACGAACTGAAATTCAACATGTGCATCTCAATCCGAAAACTATGTGCAGTTTCAAGATTTGGTTCGAATCGATCCAATAGTTCCTTAGGAATTGAAATGATATTTTGCCGAATCGACTACTGAAATCTTCATTCCTATCAGAACTATCGATCTGAAATTCAACATGTGCATCTCAATTCAAAAATTATATGCAGTTTCAAGATTTGGGTCGAATTGGTTCAACAGTTTTTGAGGAATTGATATCACACTTTGCCGAATAGACCACTGAAATCTCAATTCCTATCTGCACTATCGAACTGAAATTCAACATGTGCATCTCAATTCAAAAACTATGTGCAGTTTCAAGATTTGGTTCGAATTGATCCAACAGTTTTGGAGGAATTTATATCACACTTTGCCGAATTGACCATTGAATTCTCAATTCCTATCTGAACTATCGAACTGAAATTCAACATGTGCATCTCAATTCGAAAACTATGTGCAGTTTCTAGATTTGGTTCGAATCGATCCAATAGTTCCTTAGGAATTGAAATGATATTTTGCCGAATCGACTACAAAAATCTTCATTCCTATCAGAACTATCGAACTGAAATTCAACATGTGCAACTCAATCCGAAAACAATGTGAAGTTTCAAGATTTGGTTCGAATTGATCCAACAGTTTTCGAGGAACTGATATGACACTTTGCCGAATTGACCACTGAAATCTCCATTCCTATCTGGACTATCGAACTGAAATTCAACATGTGCATCTCAATTCGAAAACTATGTGCAGTTTCAAGATTTGGTTCGAATCGATCCAATAGTTCCTTAGGAATTGAAGTGATATTTTGCCGAATCGACTACTGAAATCTTCATTCCTATCAGAACTATCGATCTGAAATTCAACATGTGCATCTCAATTCGAAAACTATGTGCAGTTTCAAGATTTGGTTCGAATCGATCCAATAGTTCCTTAGGAATTGAAATGATATTTTGCCGAATCGACTACTGAAATCTCCATTCCTATTAGAACTATCGATTAGAAATTCAACATGTGCATCTCAATTCAAAAACTATGTGCAGTTTCAAGATTTGGTTCGAATTGATCCAACAGTTTTGGAGGAATTTATATCACACTTTGCCGAATTGACCACTGAAATCTCAATTCCTATCTGAACTATCGAACTAAAATTCAACATGTGCATCTCAAATCAAAAACTGTGTACAGTTTCGGGATTTGGGTCGAATTGATCCAATAGTTCCTTAGGAATTGAAATGATATAATGTCGAATCGACTTCTGAAATCTCCATTCCCATTAGAACTATCGATCTGAAATTCAACATGTGCATCTCAATTCGAAAACTGTGTAAAATTTCGAGATTTGGTTCGAATTGATCCAACATTGTTCGAGGAATTAGTATCACACTTTGCCGAATTGACCACTGAAATCTCCATTCCTATCTGAACTATCGAACTGAAATTCAACATGTGTACCTCAATTCGAAAACTATGTGCAGTTTCAAGATTTGGTTCGAATCGATCCAATAGTTCCTTAGGAATTGAAGTGATATTTTGCCGAATCGACTACTGAAATCTTCATTCCTATCAGAACTATCGATCTGAAATTCAACATGTGCATCTCAATTCGAAAACTATGTGCAGTTTCAAGATTTGGTTCGAATCGATCCAATAGTTCCTTAGGAATTGAAATGATATTTTGCCGAATCGACTACTGAAATCTCCATTCCTATTAGAACTATCGATTAGAAATTCAACATGTGCATCTCATTTCGAAAACTATGTGCAGTTTCAAGATTTGGTTCGAATTGATTCAACAGTTTTTAGGAATTGATATCATACTTTGCCGAATCAAAACTCCATTCCTATCAGATCCTATCGAACTGAAATTCAACATGTGCATCTCAATTCGAAAACTATGTGCAGTTTCAAGATTTGAGTCGAATTGGTCCAACAGTTTTTGAGGAATTGATATCACACTTTGCCGAATAGACCACTGAAATCTCAATTCCTATCTGCACTATCGAACTGAAATTCAACATGTGCATCTCAATTCGAAAACTATGTGCAGTTTCAAGATTTGGTTCGAATTGATCCAACAGTTTTCGAGGAATTGATATCACACTTTGCCGAATTGACCACTGAAATCTCAATTCCTATCTGAACTATCGAACTAAAATTCAACATGTGCATCTCAATTCGAAAACTATGTGCAGTTTCAAAATTTGGTTCGAATCGATCCAATATTTCCTTAGGAATTGAAATGATATTTTGCCGAATCGACTACTGAAATCTTCATTCCTCTCTGCACTATCGAACTGAAATTCAACATGTGCATCTCAATTCGAAAACTGTGTACAGTTTCGAGGTTTGGGTCGTATTGATCCAATAGTTCCTTAGGAATTCAAATGATACTATGTTGAATCGTCCACTGAAATCTCGATTCCTATCAGAACTATCGAACTTAAATTCAACATGTGCATCTCAATTCGAAAACTATGTGCAGTTTCAAGATTTGGTTCGAATTGATTCAACAGTTTTTAGGAATTGATATCATACTTTGCCGAATCAAAACTCCATTCCTATCAGATCCTATCGAACTGAAATTCAACATGTGCATCTCAATTCGAAAACTATGTGCAGTTTCAAGATTTGAGTCGAATTGGTCCAACAGTTTTTGAGGAATTGATATCACACTTTGCCGAATAGACCACTGAAATCTCAATTCCTATCTGCACTATCGAACTGAAATTCAACATGTGCATCTCAATTCGAAAACTATGTGCAGTTTCAAGATTTGGTTCGAATTGATCCAACAGTTTTCGAGGAATTTATATCACACTTTGCCGAATGGACCATTGAATTCTCAATTCCTATCTGAACTATCGAACTGAAATTCAACATGTGCATCTCAATTCGAAAACTATGTGCAGTTTCTAGATTTGGTTCGAATCGATCCAATAGTTCCTTAGGAATTGAAATGATATTTTGCCGAATCGACTACAAAAATCTTCATTCCTATCAGAACTATCGAACTGAAATTCAACATGTGCAACTCAATCCGAAAACAATGTGAAGTTTCAAGATTTGGTTCGAATTGATCCAACAGTTTTCGAGGAACTGATATGACACTTTGCCGAATTGACCACTGAAATCACAATTCCTATCTGAACTATCGAACTAAAATTCAACATGTGCATCTCAAATCAAAAACTGTGTACAGTTTCGGGATTTGGGTCGAATTGATCCAATAGTTCCTTAGGAATTGAAATGATATAATGTCGAATCGACTTCTGAAATCTCCATTCCCATTAGAACTATCGATCTGAAATTCAACATGTGCATCACAATTCGAAAACTATGTGCAGTTTCAAGATTTGGGTCGAATTGGTTCAACAGTTTTTGAGGAATTGATATCACACTTTGCCGAATAGACCACTGAAATCTCAATTCCTATCTGCACTATCGAACTGAAATTCAATATGTGCATCTCAATTCGAAAACTATGTGCAGTTTCAAGATTTGGTTCGAATTGATCCAACAGTTTTCGAGGAATTGATATCACACTTTGCCGAATTGACCACTGAAATCTCCATTCCTATCTGAACTATCGAACTGAAATTCAACATGTGCATCTCAATTCGAAAACTATGTGCAGTTTCAAGATTTGGTTCGAATCGATCCAATAGTTCCTTAGGAATTGAAGTGATATTTTGCCGAATCGGCTACTGAAATCTTCATTCCTATCAGAACTATCGATCTGAAATTCAACATGTGCATCTCAATTCGAAAACTATGTGCAGTTTCAAGATTTGGTTCGAATCGATCCAATAGTTCCTTAGGAATTGAAATGATATTTTGCCGAATCGACTACTGAAATCTCCATTCCTATTAGAACTATCGATTAGAAATTCAACATGTGCATCTCATTTCGAAAACTATGTGCAGTTTCAAGATTTGGTTCGAATCGATCCAACAGTTTTCGAGGAATTGATATCACACTTTGCCGAATTGACCACTGAAATCTCAATTCCTATCTGAACTATCGAACTGAAATTCAACATGTGCATCTCAATTCGAAAACTATGTGCAGTTTCAAGATTTGGTTCGAATCGATCCAATAGTTCCTTAGGAACTGAAATGATATTTTCCGAATCGACTACTGAAATCTTCATTCCTATCAGAACTATCGATCTGAAATTCAACATGTGCATCTCAATTCGAAAACTATGTGCAGTTTCAAGATTTGGGTCGAATTGGTTCAACAGTCTTTGAGGAATTGATATCACACTTTGCCGAATAGACCACTGAAATCTCAATTCCTATGTGCACTATCGAACTGAAATTCAACATGTGCATCTCAATTCGAAAACTATGTGCAGTTTCAAGATTTCGTTCGAATTGATCCAACAGTTTTCGAGGAATTGATATCACACTTTGCCGAATTGACCACTGAAATCTCAATTCCTATCTGAACTATCGAACTGAAATTCAACATGTGCATCTCAATTCGAAAACTATGTGCAGTTTCAAAATTTGGTTCGAATTGATCCAACAGTTTTCAAGGAATTGATATCACACTTTGCCGAATTGACCACTGAAATATCAATTCCTATCTGAACTATCGAACTGAAATTCAACATGTGCATCTCAATACGAAAACTATGTGCAGTTTCAAGATCTGGTTCGAATTGATCCAATAGTTCCTTAGGAATTGAAATGAAATTTTGTCGAATCGACTCCTGAAATCTCCATTCCTATTAGAACTATCGATTAGAAATTCAACATGTGCATCTCACTCGGTCACCACTCGGTAAATCGGATCACGTGGTCTTGAGATCTGAGCTGCAGTTTTGTTATCCCTGTACAACTAAAGAGAATATCAAAATCTCCAAAAGGACAGATTACGATGGAATATCTTCGATTTTGAGGTCTTATGATTGGTCGGATTTCTTCTCTGTTGATGATGACATCGATATTCTCTGGGAGAGATTTCTAACAATCGTCCAGAATGCTGTATCCTCCAACACACGATCTTTCTCAGTGAAACAGAACCCAAAGAAACCCTAGATAACAGGCAGCCTTTTCAGGTCCATCAGGGTGAAGAAGTCTCTTTGGCAACGCTTCACTCGAAGTAAATCTGAGTCCGATTACCGCAATTATTGCACTCACTGCAACCACTTGACGTCATCTATCCGGGCTGCCAAGAACAAGTTTTAGAGTGATTTGGTGTCGAAGGGAAACAGAAAGAAGTTCTTCAAGTACGTTCGAAACTCGTTGGATAGCAGAGTCTCTGTTCCTCTCGTGAGAAATCCATCTGGAGTGCTGTGCAGTAACAATTCTGAGTGTGCCAATATTCTAGCTGAGACCTTTTCCACCCACTTCAATAAGAAGCATGTGTCTGCGGTGCCTCTCCTGCGGACTCCACGATGTTCTTGCTCCATAGGGGATGTGCCCTTGTCCCCTGACATCGTTAAGAAGCATCTTTCAGCCTTGAACGTCTCCGCAGCTCCAGGAAGTGATGATATTACATGTCTTCTTCTTTCCCGATGTTCTGATGCTTTCGCAGAACCCCTCTACTTCTTGTTCCAGAAATCTCTCCTCACTTCGACTCTTCCTTCTCAATGGCACTCAGCAGCTGTAACTCCTGTTTTCAAGAGTGGGGATAAGACCTCCCCTTTAAACTACCGCCCCATCAGCCTCGTATCCTCCGTCTCCAAGGTTCTCGAAAGAATAATCACTGACCACATTCTCGAATTTGCAATATCCAACAAATTGATACCTGATCAACAACATGGCTTTCTTCCGGGTCGTTCTACCCTTACGAATCTCCTCGTGGCAGTGAATGACTGGACCAAATCTATAGACGCTGGTATTCCAATTGATGTTATATACTTAGACTTTGCAAAAGCGTTTGACAAAGTACCACACCGTCACCTCATTCATAAGCTGGAGCACTTGGGAATACGAGGACAACTCCTCTCTTGGATTGATTCATTCCTCAACGATAGAACATTCAGGGTCAGGGTTGGTGGTGTTTTCTCCGATCTTGCTACGAAAGTCACAAGTGGAGTTCCTCAGGGTTCCGTTCTCGGTCCTATCCTCTTTCTACTGTACACGTCGGATCTACCCAGTCTATTTGACTCATGTTGCCTTCTCTTCGCTGACGATGCAAAGTTGTACAGAGCTCCTTCACTTTCTCCCAACCAGCTACAATTGGACCTTGACAAGCTAGTGCAGTGGGCTGAGGAATGGCAGTTGCCTCTTAATGTTGCCAAATGCTGTGTGCTGCACATTGGACGGAATAATCCGAGGATTCAGTATACGTTGGATCGACAATTTCTTACCGAGGTTCGTAGTCATCGGGATCTTGGTGTGCTCATGAATTCTGACCTAGACTGGTCGGAGCACATCGCTGAGGTCTGCGGTGGAGCCAAGAGGACCACTTACCTCCTTCAGAAAACTTTTGGGGGCTGCAGTATCCAGGTTGCAAGGTTGCTGTACACTTCATATGTGAGACCACTCATGGAGTATGCTGGACCAGTATGGTGGGTCAAACTGAAGTCCGACTCTGAACTTCTTGAGTCGGTTCAGAGGTGGTGCACAAGGATCGCATTTTCGTTCCACGCTCGACCCGACTACCTCACAAGATTAAGGTTGTTTGAGCTGTCCACCTTCGAGGACCGGCGTATCAGGGGTGACATGTTGGTGACGTTTAGAGCGGTGCACAATTTTTTTGGCGTGGACCTTCGGCACTTGTTCGCGTTGAATAATAACAGTCTTCGTGGCCACAAATACAAGTTGGCCAAGGAGCCATTCAGGACCACTTGCCGGATGAATTTTCTCTCCAACAGAGTCTTCAATGTTTGGAATCGTGTTCCGGGAGAGGTGGTAGGTGCAACATCTGTGAATGGGTTTAAAAACGGGTATGATCGGTGGAAGGAGAGATTTTCCTTGCGGGTTGAGAGTTAATTGTTTTTTGTTTTTTTTTTCTTTTTTTTTTTCTCACTTTGGTTTCATCCTATTTAGGTGTAGGCTACTAGTTTGTAAGCAGAATATTTTTTTTTCGCTGTTTTTTTGAGTGTATAGGTGTTTACCTCCACTTTTATTGTAATATAATAATAATAATAATAATAATCTGACGGATGAAACGGTTTTAAATCCTTTACATGAATATTGGTGATTTTCTTACCACTGTCATCTTTCAGGTCATAAACAACGGGTGAAATCACTTTCACAACGGTATACGGACCAGAGAACTTCGGAGCCAACTTGGCTGCAAAGCTATCAACGGCGGACGACAGCGGATTAGCACGGCGCAGAACTCTATCACCGACATGGAAACGAACTTCTCTTCGACGGAGGTTGTAATGGTGAGCTTGCTGCTCAAATGCACGGTACAACCTGGTATTGACAAACTCATAGGCCTCCTGAAGATGACGGATTGTTCTGTACGGTGAGTAAGATTTACTCTACTTTCTTCTGGGCTTCTGTTTGTCTCCTCGGTGTCTTCGTCTTGGGTGTTTGACGAGTAGATTGCCTTTGGAACTGTTAATTCCCTTCCATAGTTCAGAAATGCCGGTGTGAATCCTGTAGATTCTTGTTTTGCGGTATTCAGGGCGAAAGTTAGTTCACCTAACTTCTCATCCCAAGTACGGTGGTCGGCTTCACAGAACTGACCTATCATAGTCTTCAACGTACGATTGGCTCGTTCTACGGCGTTACACTGTGGTGTATACGGAGGGGTGAAACGGTGAGCAATGTTTAGCTCTCGGAGACTGTTTTTGAACAGTCTACTGTCATACTGTACCCCGTTGTCAGATATCACCAGTTTCGGACAGCCATATCGGAGTATAACCTGTTCATATAGGGCTGAGTAAACGGTTTTGGCGGTGGCTTTCCGCAACGGACGGCATTCAACCCACTTCGTGAAACGGTCCTGCATCACCACTACGTAAGAATTTCCCTTCTTGGAACGGGGAAGTGGCCCAACCACATCTGTACAGACCTCTTGGAACGGTGCATCAGTCATTCTATGTGGTTGCATTTTTCCAGGCGTCTTCTGTTGTGGTACTTTGTACCTTTGACAGGATGGGCAGTTTCTTACGTATTTTGCGACATCTCTGAACATCCCTGGCCAGTAATAATTCCGGGCTAGCCGAGAGATGGTTTTGAAGATTCCCAGGTGACCAGCTAATTCCGAATCGTGATTTTCTTTCCAGTCGTTATTCGGTGGGTACACAGAGCTTCCATGGTTGTCCGGATCCAACTTCAGTAAAGTCGGAAGAGTCCCAGAAGTGACGATACAGTTTCCCATCCTCAACGGCGTAGTCAGGGAAATCTTCTGGGTCTCTTTGTACCTCTTGGAGCTTTTTGTTGTACCAACTGCAGCGAACTTCGACGTCGGCCAGGCATACGGAATCCACAGACGGTAACGGGTTTCGGGACAGACTGTCGGCGACTTTGTTCAGGGCACCTTTCCGGTATTGGACTTCAAAGTCGAATTGCTGAAGGAAAACGGCCCATCGAGCAATTCTTCCGGACGGTGACTTGATGGAATTCAGCCATTTCAGACTCATGTGGTCGGAAATTACGGTGAAATGAAATCCTTCCAGGTATGGTCGCAGTTTCTCTATCGAGAAAACGATGGCGAGACATTCCTTTTCGGACACGAAGTAATTTCTTTCGGCGGTGTTCAAGGTACGGCTGACATAGGCGATCACCCTTTCCTCTCCATCAAGAACTTGGGTCAGGGCTCCTCCAAGGCCTACGTCACTGGCGTCTGTTTGCAGGACGAACGGTTGATTGAAATCCGGACAGGCCAGTATCGGTGATTCGGTCAGTTTTTGTTTCAGGAGGTCGAACGCTTTTTGTTGTTCCTCACCGCACTTCCAACGTGGTTTCTTCTTTAACAGGTGAGTTAACGGTGAAACGACATCGGAAAAGTTCTCTATAAAACGGCGGTACCAGCTAGCAACTCCCAGAAAACGGCGCAATTCACGGATGGTTTTCGGCGCTGGGAATGCTACGATAGAGGAAACTTTATCCGGGTCGGTACGGATTCCTTCGGAGGTAACGACATGTCCTAGGTATTTTAGGGATTTTCTCACAAAGTCACACTTTTCGGGATTGAGACGAAGATTGGCTTCTCTCAACCGCCGGAACACTTCTCTTAGGTTCTCCAGGTGCTCCTCGAAAATCTCCCCCAGGACAACTATATCGTCCAGGTAAGCGAACGCCTCCGGTTCCATTTCTGGGCCAATAACGGTATCTAAGAATCTCTGGAATGTGGCTGGACTAGCGTGAAGACCAAACGGCATGACGGTGAACTGGAATAATCCCCTTCCTGGAACTGTGAAGGCAGTAATCGGACGGCTTTCATTTGCTAACGGTATCTGCCAGTATCCTTGTTTCAGAACCAGTGTGAAGATGTACTTGTCCTTACGCAGTTTATCCAGAATCCCAGAAATGTACGGTAACGGGTAAGCATCTTTTACAGATACTTGGTTGACGGCACGGCAGTCGATGCAAAAACGGTATTTTCCGTGTTTCTTCCTGACCAATACTACCGGTGAACTCCACGGTGACTTGGAGGGTTCAATCACTCCCTCAGCCAGCATACGGTCTACTTCCTGATTGAAGATCTCCTGCATTTTCGGGTTTAGGGGTCGGTATCGTTGTTTGATCGGTTCGGTGCCCGGTTTCAGTTTGATCTTATGTTCAATCAGGTCGGTTGTACCATATAGGTCTTCAAACTTCTTTAATTCCTCTTTCAGAAACGCTTCCAGCTCCTGTTTCTGAGACTCCGTCAGCTCCAACAAGTGTTCTGCGGCGGTGTGAACTTCTGCGGTGGTTTCGACGGGAGTCATCGGTTTCGAGATCAGACGGCCTTCCAGAAAGCACTCGGCGGTACTGAGGTTTACGGAAAACTTGAAAGTCGACAGAACATCCATCCCCAGAATAATGTCAACCGGTAAGTTTGGTACCAGTAAGAATTTCAAATCAGGCAGTGTGTAATCGGGAATTTGCACGGTGGTGGTGTACAGTTTCGGTGTGACGGTGGTTTGTCCGTTCGCTAATACTGCGAAACTGTTGTGCATTGTTTGTCCTGTGATTCCTTTACTTTCACACTGATCGGATACGGCCTGACTGCAGAAACTCCTGGTCGCTCCGGTATCTATCAGTGCCCGGAAGTGTTTGCCGGCTATTCTGACCTCTACTAACGGACGGTTATCATTACAGGTAGTCGGTGCCAGTGGAGTCAAGATTCCGGGAGATGTGGTCGACTCCGCCTCCAATCTCCCCTTCAGTTTCCCGAACACGGACAGTCTCGTGAGAGAATATTTTCCCTCTGGCATCGAGAACAGAAGATTTTCGGTGGCCTGCGACATTCTCGACGCATGTGGCCATATCCACCACATCGGAAACACTGTGTCTGAAGGACACTCTCCTCCCTGATGGTGGTTCGGTCCGGTCAGCGTGGTTATTTTCGGCTGGACGGCGGGGTGGCGGTGTTGCAGGTCTGGATCGACCTTCGGACCTGTATCCAGAAGTCGGACGGTGTGATTCCTGTCGCTGGGCTATTGACTCTCTGGACTTGGGTGGCTCTGGACGGTTTTCCCTCGGCGGAGAAAGTCGTGCCTGGTTGGCTTGTGGCGGCGGTACTGATTCTCTGTGATCGATTGTTTGGTGAACCTGCTCTCCGGTGTCCATAGAAAAACTTGCTTAACATCGGTTCAGTTGATGGGGACTGTACGTCAGGTGAGGTTCTTCCACAAAACCTGGTTTGGAGGGTGGCCGGGTGTACTGGCTCATCTGCCACTGGACCAGTTCAAAAACTTTTCCCTTACGGAGAAGTTCATCATAAGTCTTGGTCTCCTGGAAGGCCAAGGCTTGCTGTAAGGGCGGGATCAACCTCTGTCGGATAAGCCGGATCTGCTCCACCTCGGATGTTTTTGCATAGGTGAGTTTCTGGAATAAGTTCTGCATCCGGGTAACATATAGAAGCAACTTTTCTTCAGGGCCTTGTGTTCGCCTTTTTATTTCCTCCAACAGATTCTCCTCGTAGTTAACTGGCAGAAATGCTTCTTTCAGTTGGTTGCTAAAATTCTCCCAGTCCTCGAAAGTACCTCTCCTGGGAATGAACCAATCCCTCGCATCCTTTCTTAGTAACTCATACACTGATTCGAAAACTTGCTCCAGGGATACCCTACGGGATTCAGCCAGCCTCTCCACCTCTTCAAGAAATCCAGTTACACTACCAGTGCCATCAAAGGAGATGTTCCATTTGTGCACCGGAACAGCTGGTACTGTTGATCGAGACTCTGGTTCCGATCTGGCAGGTGTTGTGATAATTGGCCGGTCAGAATTTATCCACGGTGCAGGTAAGTGTGGAAAAGACACCCTTCGTGTGGAATTAACCCATCTACTTTGTGTCGGGCCCTCAGGTGTTGCCGTCCCACAGTCCTGCGACTGTGTGAGAGGTATCGCTGGTAATTGTTGCAGTAATGCTCTACATGTCTGCCTTGTCTCATTCATGACCTGTTCTAATGTTCGATTCCTTACAGGTGTACCGGTACGTGAGACATCAACCACTGCAGGAGGGTCGACACCATCTCCTAAGTCGATAAGTGATGTCTCAACCTTTGATAACCTCTCCGGTTGGATCGGTGACATCCCAGGTGAACTGGGCACCTCCTCATCCAAAAGAGACCTCTGACCTCGGTTGGATGTCTGCGGCTGTTCACGATCACTCCTCCTACGCAGCTCCTCCAGTGTCTCCAACGCCTTATCTGTAGTCGCCTTCATTTGTTCAATCAATTGTAACTGTGTTGTGTCTGCGGTGACAATAAAGTTCAGCCTGCCTTGAATGTGTATTAATCTGGTGTAAATTCGCGAAAATTCGTTAGCCGCATTATTATGATTGAAGTTCTGAAGGGATTCCACCAAATCGGTGAGTTTATTTTGACAGATGTCAATCTCGGAGGCGGGACTCAATGCTGTTGGAGGTAGTAGAGGTTCATTAGACTGAAGCACCTGTCGTAGCAGACTCCGTTTAGTCATCACAGTACCGGGTATCGATTGTCCCCTCAGTTGTAATTCGAATGTGAGTTCATCACTGAGTAACCGGTTCACATCCATGTTCGACATATTATATTCAACTAAGTCCGATTCAGAACGCACCAATATTTCACACTCGGTATGTCTTTCACAATCCGTTCAAGTTCTAAGTCCAACCCGGTAAGTTAATCGTTAGCCAACCTATTCACTTAAGTTCGAAGTGGGTATCGGTGTACCCCAAACAAAAATTAAGTCTAAGTCCCGGTGTATCAGAAAAGAGTCTAAGTCCCGGCGCACCAAAAACAATCTAAGTCCCGATGTATCACAAAAAAAATTTTCAAAAATTTTTTTAAAGTCCAACCTTACCCGAAAAAAATTTCAATCAGTCCCACTAAAGTCCGAAAATATTTGAGAAATGCCGCACACAATCGCAAGTCACTTCGTATAGTCCGAAAATTTTCCTGAAATTCGAATAGCACCAAAACGCACAGGTTAAATTCCAAACAGTCTTTCAAGTTCAATAGCCAGAAAATAAATCACAATAATTGACTTTCAGTTTTCAGAAAAGTCATAAATAATCGGAAAGTTTCAACAGTAGAGGTCAAAAGAAAATAGAAAACAGGTAGATAGGTTATCAACAGGTAATAGGTGATTCCCTATTGAACTGATAGGTAAATCACACCTATTAAATTTTACCAATTGCGACAATAAATTTTCAATTTTTCAAAGTCCGGAAATTCACTCACCTTCAATGTGAAATTAAAACAGTTCAATTCAATAAATCAGAAATATGCAATTAGAAATCGGAAATAATTTTCACTGATATAACGGCGTAATAACAGTGCAGTTTTCAACAACTCAATACAGTAATCGGCAAAAAGAATAATCACAAATTATTTTCAACGGGGTTCAACGGTAGGAAAATTTTCAAAATATAGTCCAATTCAATTCACAGTATAACAGTTCAATATGGAGTGGCAGGGAATAAAACACAGTTCAAGTTTATTTTTCACAGTTTTCCGTTCAAGGAAAAGTTACTCACTGTTCTGAGGTTTTACTCACTGTTTCGGGAATTCACTCACTGTCCGGTTAATGTCTCTCACCTCAGTTGTTTCCTGGTAGATTCTGAACGGTCCCTGCTCGGGCGCCATTTTTGTAATGGGTTTTCCTCGGTGTACTCGAGCGCCAGCTATTCTTTAAGGGAGAATAGCAAACCTACCCTGGCAGCTACTAGCCGGAGACAGGGCTCCCTGGTGTCTAGGGTGTTAGCGACGCACAATGATAGGCAGAATCAACAGATACAACTTTTATTTGTCGATTCGAAAAAGGGGAACACAAATGGCACTACTACAAAATTTTTACAGTGACTCGAAATCGGTGAAATTTACAGGGGCAAGACGGACGGAAGAACACTGGATCCGATCTCAAACGTTATACGGGGGTTAACGGACTAGTTCGCCAGCCAGAACCTGAGACGTACACTTGACGGACAGATATTGGACTTCAGCCAGGTTAGGAGCTGACAGACAGCACAGAATTACGACGGCTCACCCTTAGGCTCGTTCGGCACTCCCCGGGTATCCACACCAGCAGAATGCCTCCCTTACCGTAGGGGTGAACACAGGAACGTGTTAAAAGACGGGAACTGAGAAAAGGGTGCGCCACCCCAAAGTGTCCTCGGTACCCCCCGGGTATCCGCACCAGCAGGGTAATCTTTCTGTGAGTTGAGGTGACAGTGGTTCGTCCCATGACAGTTTCTGGAGCCAAAGTTCCTGCAACAACATTTTGGCCCTGATCGTGACAGGGGATACTAAACCAAGTGGATCAAAGAGTTGAGCGATATGAGATAACATAGTACGTTTAGTTACCACAGACCCAGATGAGCTTGAGTTGATCTTGAATAAGAAGTAATCCTCTTGAGGATACCAGAGTAGGCCTAAAAGTTTCGTTGAAGTAGGACAGTCGTCAAATGAGATTGGCGATGGTATCATTTCTTCCTCGGTTACCATCTTGAGCGTACTTGGAGAGTTCGATTGCCACTTTGCTAAGGGGAGGCCGCCCGCCATGCAGAGATTTTTCAAGTCGAGAGCGATTTCTGAGAGTTCTTCTTTCGTATCTGCACCACCATAGATATCATCAACATAGCGACCTTTGGTGAGTGGTGGAATGGCGAGTGGATACTTGTGACCTTCATCTTCGATGAGCTGGAGGAGGACTCGAATGGCCAAGAAAGGAGCAGCCTTGGTTCCATAGGTGACGGTGGTGAGGTGGTACGTCGCTATCTCATCTTCTGAGTTTCGCCAGAGAATGCATTGGAGATCCCAATCGTATGGATGCACCATGATCTGTCTATACATCTTCGTGATGTCTGTGGAAAACACAAATTTAAAGCGACGTACCCAGAACAATACATCAATCACATCTAACTGAAGTTTCGCTCCTGTGTGCATGATGTCGTTCAGTGAGAGGCCGGTTGAGGTGGGACTGGAACCATTGAACACTACTCGCAATTTGGTGGAGGAGCTGTCTGGCTTGAGAATTTCATGATGCGGCAAATAGTATCTGGGATGCGGGATGTCTGAGGGAGCCTTCTTCATGTGCTTGAGTTGTTCATATTCAGTGAGGAAGTCCTTGTAGAGCTGGCAATATCCTTGGTTTCTCTCGAACTTGCGAAATTGTCCTTGAAGGCATCGGAAGGCACGTTGTCTGGAAGATCCCAAAAGATTAGAAGATGATTTTAATGGGAGTCTTACCATGTATCGTCCAGAAGGAAGTCGAGAGTGAGTGTTCTTGAAGTGGTCTTCACATTCGTGCTCGTCAGCAGTGAGGCGACTTACGGAGGTGGACTTGACTTCTTGGTTCTCCTTTTTTGAAAATCATGTACGTCATGCCTTGTGTGAAAAATTTTGGGATTTTTCTCGGGTTCTCCAAAGCTGCATTTAGGAGTCGTGTCCAAAACTCCATGAGATTGGATATAGATATTGTCTATTCCGGCCGTCGTTTAATTTTTCATTTTCTTGACGGTCCGGTCACCGCGATATCTTCCTCCGTGATGACGACGGAATGCATTTCGGATAGATTTGTATGTATTTTCTTTCTGTTTCTATCCATGTGGCTTCGGTGTTGTGGCTTCTACTTTCTGACCATATGTTAGTCTAGTATTTTTCGAATTCTTTCAGTTCACAAGCTGTTGCTCTCGGACATTCTTGCTGGGGTCTATGATGTTCTCCCAGGTCTCCGAAGAACCTTTTTTGATTAGTGTTTAATTGATTATTTTTATAGTATCTCTTAGTTCTTTTATGGTATCTTCTTAATCTGCTGCCCAGGGCTGCCAGTTTTTGCTTTAAGGTCTCCATAGGAGTCGTTAGTTATTCTTTGTACTGAGCATCATTTCTATTTAATTTGAATTTTCTTGAATAGCACTGCACTTCCTTCCTCACATTCTTGCTAATATTCGCATCCGTCAGGTAAGAATGAATGATTCCTATTTCTTTCTGTAAGATATTGATTTTCTGTTCAAATTTTTCCTCCCAAGGGTTTTTTTTTGTTGGTGTGCCCTTTGCGTTTTCGTTACCGTCGGTGTTTGCAGTATACTGTTAGCAACCAGTAGACTTTGTGGCAGAGTTCTTCTAGGTTCTTTGAGCTATTTAGTATTTCACTCAGGGCAGTGTTCACGGTGTTCATTGTTGTTGTGGAAACCTTATTCCTCCTCGTCTTAGGGATTCGCTGTCTGTCTGCCATTCGGATTCCTTCCCACTTAGACATTCCTCCTGGAAGGAGGAATCGTATCTCACGTATCGTCTCGTCCGGCTCTGCCTCCACCGCCTGTTGTAGTAAAGCATCCCCATCGCCTCCGCTGTCCCGTACAGGAAGCAAGCTTAATCTATGTACGCTCCTTCGGATGTTGCCTTTCCTCATCATTGGAGAATTCTGAGCAGCAGCCTTCATTGCTTCTAGCTCGTCCGGAGAGAGTAGCTTGCGGGTTCTTATGTTTCGAATTGGGGCTATCAAGTGTTTCCCGGTGAACTTCTTGTCAGGATAGATCTCCTCCATCGTTTGTGACGTTTATATATATATATATATATATATAATAAGTGTAGGTGTTGTGTAAATAAATGAGACGTCAACACAAAAGACAATTTGATTTACCCAGAGAACGTTACACTATAAAAGTGCACAGTATATTGGATGTAGCATTTTCATAAGATAATATTATTTCATGAATATGAGTTCTATAGAGAATATTCATATAAGACTTTACCTGAAACATGTTTCAGTTTTCAGTACTGGCGATTTTCCTTCAATTTTTTTGATAGAGCTTTTGTCGGGTGGAACTTCTTGTGCTATGGTACAGGATATGGTCAGCACTGGTGTATCGCTCTTCGTTGCATAGGTGGAATATATTACTCTCCCCTGTAAAAGAAAATATAGAAATGAATGATAATGTAAAAACAGCTAATAATAATAATAACTGCATTGGCAACATGGCTAAGTTGGAGGAATATGTTACGGAATTACTCCGTCTGAAAAAAGACCAACTAATTGAAATTATTGTGAATAGAAAAGTTGCTGAAAGTGTTAACATCAGTGAAAAGCTTAAAGAATATATTTTGGATGGTTTTGGGCATCATTTTGGAGCTCCCGTGGGTGATACCAACAGATCTGCCGGGGATAACCTACAAAGTGATAGTTCGAATTCGGAGCTTGTAAATAAGCTGGAAGTCGCCAGTGTAGAAATAAAGTACCTCAAAGAGGCTTGCGGTCGACTAGAAAAGGTAATTGAGGATAAACAACTTATAATTGGGCTATTTGAAGATCGATTAGAAAATAACAACACCACCAAGTGGTATAATTGTTGAACACATTCATTTCATTTCTTTGAAAAAAAAATCAATTAAGAATTTCTATTTTTCATGAAGTGCTCTATTCCTTGAAGGCGTCTGACCAAAACAATTACTTCTAAAACATGATCAACAGGTGGCGCAACCCAAAAATCAATTCATTTTGAGACAATAATAATGCAGATAACAAAAAAGTTTAAATTATGATTAAAAAACTACATACACGTTGTTTTTATGAGTTTGAAGTTAAGTAAAGCCTCACTGAGCCCGGTCCTGATTTTTGTCGAATTTAAATGCTCTGTTTCAATGAAATTAACAACTCAAGGCTAAATATAAATTTTCAGTCGACTTGATAGAGAATTTCAGGACTTATAGCCGAACGGAAATTCGAGAAATTTCAAAAAACACTGAAGAAACCTATATATAGGGTGCCCCAAAACTATTGAAACAAATGTCACACCACGATAGAGTAGATCAAATACTATCGAATGACACCAACATTAGTTGAGCGAAAATGTACGGTTTCTGAGAAAACCTAACCTAACGTTGCCGATTTTCGAACTATTTTTTCAATCACAAGGCAAATTTGTGATTAAGGATAGCGTTTTTACCCCATATTATCACCCCTGTTTAATCTGAGTATTGAAAATCATGTAGAAAAAACAATTGTTTCAATTAACATCAACTTAGGTCGAGACTTAGGTTATGGTTATGAAATAAAACACCCCTTACCTGGAATCAATGGAAGAGCGGCTTTCCACTGAACAAGGGGTGATTATTTTCAAGATGTTAACTACACAAAATTGAAGGCCCCCTTAAGGGCAAAAATGGTGGATTCGGCCCGTCGCGCGAAGGACAGGTCTTTGATGTTTTTCTATATTTTCTGGGGAGAAAATTTAAATGAAAATCTGTTAAATTTAACGAATAAATCTATTGCAGAAATTTGAATACAAGCACGTATTTGGTCGATAACGACCACAATAAAAATCTCAATTTCTTTCACACATGCAAAGTGCGCAAAGCAATAATCATTAAAATTTCATCGATAAAAATCTTGGATTAAAAAATTCTCTTTTCTCAATTTCACAACAACAATAAAAATATGATCAAAAATCAGATTAATTTTAGAGGAGCTTTCAGGACTCTGGACAAACAAAAATTGGAACCTTCTACCTTTTTCTGCGACCAGCGACCGTCGTTCGCCTGGGGTTGCTGGTGAACTTTTCGATCACCAGACTTTCCTCGCACAGTACGGCGAATTCTTTACACTCAACCGCACTTCCCGCACTTTTCCGTCGTCAACGATTAACGCTATTCTATCCAAAATTCCTAAAATCCTATATCCGATCTATATCACAAATAAAAGCAATTATTACGCCCTGACTGACTTTAACCACGGTACTAAATCTCTTACACTATTCCCCGAATAGCTTGTACCCGTCTCCCTTTTTGAGACCTAACTCCGAAAAAAAAATACTTCTAAATTTCTCGGACTGCCGAACTTACTTTCGGACTTCCAAATCTACTCTCTTAGAATCCCGGATTCTACTTCCGTCTTCCCGACGTATATTTTCTTCGACCAACTTCCCACTGACTCCCTTCCCTATTTTGGTTCCTTTTTACCATTCCCCTTCTTAGACCAAAAACCCAAATTTCCTCTCCACCTCTCGTGGGTGTATCCAGAATTATTCTACGACGCGCTAACCTTGCATTTTTCTGAACTAATTGAATTAGCCGGTTAAAACTCAAGAGCCTGCTAATTCTTACAACGCCGAATCAATTATCTTCGAATATTGAATTGATATATAAGCTCTTATGGGCGAGTTATTATCTAAACTAAACCGTTTTCCTTTTAACTTAAAATCAGCCTCAAGTCCGACATGAAACTCTACTTCTTCGATACTTATCTTCTTACTGGAAAAATATCATTCATACGCTTGTCATCGAAACCTTTATTTTCAATTATCTTGAACGTTGAGAGCCCGAGAAAGAATTTCCTAGCCCAATATTCTACCAGCATATATATCTCTTCAATATTCCTATTTATTACAGTTATCGATTAACTACTTAAAATAATTTCAATTAGGGGAGATAAAACAATAATCTTAATTCAATATAATTTAGAATCGATATCCTTCTTCACAAACTGGCCCTGTTATTAAGAAAAATAGTTCGAAAATCGGGAACTTTAGGTGTTTTAATAAAATTCTGATTATTTTGGAAACGGTACGTTTTCGTTGAACTAATGTTGGTGTCATTCGATAATATTTGGTTTACTCTATCGTGGTGTGACGTTTGATTCACTAGTTTTGGGACACCCTGTATATGGGGTGATTTTGAACTCCGCGCAATGCCCTCAATTCACGGTTTTCATTTGTCTGTTTACTCGTGAAACACCCTGTATACTCCTTGTACTCTGAAAACTTTGAAACAAATGCCTCACCCTCATATGAAAATTCAAATTCTTCTTGTTGTGAGAAACGTTCATCCAGAGACTCTGGTTCATCCCCCCGACCCTGGTTACATTGCCCGTTGAAAATGAAATCGGCATCTGTTTACTGCAAAACACGTGTTAATGCTGATACGAAGGGTTCAAACTTCTCTACCTGATTCGAGTTTTTTAGGAACGAATTGCTCAAGATGAGTTCGAGTAACATTTCGTTTTGCGTGTTATATTGGATAAAATTGAATTTATGCCATGGACGATTCGAGAATTATTGATGTCCAGAATGCTCTAGAATGATGAAAATTTTCAGATTTCATTGGAACTCTTGCGAAAACTGTCCGTATATTGTTAAGTTTAGATTTTAATTCATTCAGAACTTTGAAGTTCGACAAATAACGATGTAAATAATTCAATATTATATTTGCCTCAAGACTCGAAACTTTTCGAGAAACGATTTATTTAATTATTTGATGACGAATAAATCAATTATGTGTGTTGATATTATATTTTCATTCATTGAAGAATATTTAGAATAATGAAGTTCAACAAATGATACGAACAAGATACTTATTCAATTAACCTCATGATCCGAAACATTTCAGAATTTATTTCGTGTTTAGATAATCCGCTGCATATCGTTGTTCACAATATGACTGTCAATTTAAGACCAATTATAGAACGATTTAATTAATAGATCAATAGCTTTCGAAAATGTTGGTCAGTCTATGACTGACAACTCATTTTGTCAAATGACGGATTTCAGTATCAGACTGCTATATTAGTATGATGAGAGTTCAAAAAAATTTGTATGGACTACAGAATTCAGATGGTTGATATTCCGTGTCGCTAACAGTCAATCACATTTCCTTCAGCGTAGTTGTTGTTTTGAAGAAAAAGTAGTAGATTCTCGCAAAATCCGAAACTCTACATGTATAGCAGTTGTTCAGTTCGGGATTAAAGTTTGTCCTAGATTGATTTTGACATTTCAGTTCAGTTCTGTCAGATCAATCTAGGATCATCTTAAATCTCGGCCTAATCCTGAAGTGATCAACCGGGCCTTATAGTAATAGCAACGTAGCATTCATTAAGTCGGTATATTATTGGAATAATACTAATTTTTTATAGTGGAGAATAGTGGATTCTCCTCGGTAGTTATTCACGAAATTCATTTTATTATGTTTTTTTAAGGTGAATCGGCCCGAAATCTTGGATCCCCCCGACCTGCTAGGTTCGTATACTTCTATTACAATAGCATAAAAACTCAAATTTCAACATTTTCACAGAAATTTTTGAATTTAAGGGAGAGACACATTGAAAAAATCGATAGCAATTTACCGCCTAAACTACGAGCTTGCCGAAGTTGAAACTGGTAACAATCTACTCAGTGCTTCTGTAAAAAAAATTAAAACCTGTGAACTCGTCATCGCCTTCCAAAGGCTGTATTTTGGAAGGGCTGTCGATTTGGAAAAAAATTTATAGGAACTACCCCCGCTTATTTTCATTAAGGAATCATCTCCCTTAGTTCTTCGCATTTGTTCACAGATATCCTGTATATAGATATATTTTATCTATGTACCTACTTATTTTGGATAGTAGAAGTTTAGTTTCGAAGACCAAAACAAAAATGTCAATTGCACCTGATTTGTTGATTATAAGAATCATTTATTTTGAATAATAAAACAGCATGCGAAAATACTTAAATTAACTTTTGTCTTTCTCCTTTCATCATGCCTCCATCATAGTGTCCGCTGTTCATCATAGCTTTTGGGAATTTACCAACCAATCATCTGTATATCAATCATATGTATCCGAGAATGTATTTATATTATTAACTTCATTTTGTAGATTCATCATGTCTTGACAAAAACATGGTTGCAATTTCAAAATATGTTGACTCGAGGCCTTCTAAAGACTCCAATTTTGTTTATTTTTTCCCTTACATCCTGTATGATCTATCGAAAAATGCAAATCTGTTTTGGATAATTCTTCATAAAATCTCACTTGTTTCGATATAATTGGTAATTTTCTTTATGATACATCACTAAAAAAGTTAACACAGAAAGATGATACAACCTCTCTAAATTTTCGGGAAAATCCAATATTTCAAACATAATCGATAATATGAGAGATGTTTCCGAGCAAAGTATTCCTCAAAATCATTGAGCAATCCGATTCAAAGAAAATATACAGAGCGTTCGATCTGGAATAACACATCAATGACCAACATTGGGTTCAGCCGACGTTCATTTCTTTTATATTGTAAAATTTATCGCATTTTTTCTCTCGATTCTGAAATAATTTGAATTAATCTGAAAATGTTCGGAATCGCTTATTCTCATTGAATATTCATCACTATCTATTACGGTAGTGCCGATCCTAGCAGGTATGCAGCGCTTGTCCGGCACGCGGTCGCCCAAATAAAAGGGATGGCCTCAGACAGCCACCTTCATTTGTCAGTCAGTGTCAATTATTGAGTATTACTTTCTAACTCCAATTATCCAAATTTTGAATGAGACGACGAAAAATATTAAATGAAACTGAATTTTTCAATCTTGTCAAATCGAATATTCCTTGTTCCCTTTCACCGAAAAAAAGAAAAACAAAAGAATGCTTGCTTCAGAAGAACGTGATGTAAAGATCGAACAAACCACCATCTGAGAGCAATTATCGTTATCGATAGGGACTCGAGATAGGAATGTCTAGGGTTTGTAAAAATTACCAGATTTTGAAATAGAATCGCGTGGTCGTAAAAACAAAAACGTCTAGGGTTCAATTATGATGCTTCCTACAGTTACTGCATGCGTGTACTTAAAAATGTAAATTGCATTTTTATTGTGTAGATTAGATAACATAAAAATCTGTAGAGAAGATGTCGGAGGGCAGGGACATCATCATCCAAATGGGAGATTATAGATTCTCATTTACAGGGTGTTTTTAAAGTTTGAGTGGAGTGGAAATTAAAACAACTCTATCTCCTGAACGGAATCGCCTATTCATCCGAAATTTGGAATGGAGATAGTTTCCATGAGGTTCCAGAAAACTGCAATCAATATCATTCTATTTGCAGGACAGTAAATTTCGACAGTCGTTGTCGTTAAAATTTCGCGAAATCACCCAATGAATTTCATGATTTCTCGATATCTGCGTAAACTATAAAATTTATTTATTCAATTTCTTCATAGTGACAATAAGCTCTTTCTCGTGTTGATATTTAACATTCTATTCTTCTCAAACCGAAATGAATTTTGAATCTTTACGAATTTAATCAATTAAATATACATTATTGAATGTTTATTCCAATTTTCATTTGATCCAATACAAAAAAAAATCAAAGGTGCGGTGCGTTCTATAAAATAACATCAAATAAAATCATCTCTGCAACCAAAGATGTAGGAACAATTAATTCTTTAATGCAATTCATTAAGATATAAAATTCACTTCATCATGGGATGAAAACGATCACTTTATATTTTATTTTTACCAATTAAATTACTTAAAAATAAATAATTGTTGAAAAACCATCCTCGAGTTACTCTTCAGAAAACTGATCTAAGTAGTCTATCAAATGAAAACTAAAATTAACATTCAATAGTGATTCAATTGATTAAATCCATAAAAATTCAAAATTCACTTCGTTATGAGATCAATAGGATGTTGAATATCGACACGATAGAAAAAATTATTGTCGCTATCAAGACGAAAAATCAGTTTCTGGAACCTCATAGAAGCTATCTTCATATCAAATTTCGGATGAATATCTCCGTTCAGGAGATAGAGTGGTTTCAATTTCCATTTAAATTTGAAAAACACCCTGTAAATCAGAATCTAGAACTCTTAGATACTACATGTGGGGGTTCTTCGTAATCCTCGAGGGGTTCTCTATCTCACATTAAAATGTTTTTCATCTTATCTGGGACACCGTATATATGTAAAAAAAAGTATATTTTTTGTCTTTGGAGCGGGCGGAGCGGCACATAAGGAATTCGGCACGCCTTAGGATCGGCCTGTACTTCTGAATATTCTTTTCCAAAAAGTATTCTCCTTTCTCTGAACAGCTCATTTTTTTATATGCAATGTAACATTTCTGATTATTCGTTATTCTAATAGGAAGTATTATCTATATAAATAATTTTCATAGAAAGATATTATTATGGTTTTATTTCAGGTAGGTAATGAATTATTTCGCCAAATTCAGAATTATAGAGATATATTGAATTGATGTGACTGATACTGGATGAAGATCCACAATTGAATTCAAAATAGATAATACGATTTTACAAAATTAGTTTTGAACCACGACACAATAACATCTTCAGGTGGGTGAAGGTAAGCTCAGTTTACCCAGTAGTGGAATTAATAGTATTCCAAATCTTGCTTATGACCATGAAGGTCTTTCGACTAGGATCGGCCTTCCAAGTGAAGATTCTTCTGTTCTTCAGTTGTTTGAGGAACCCTCATGTTGGGGAATCATCTCCCATAGATATATCAGTGGTTATTCATTAGAAAATAGGAAAAAGAAATTCAAAAATTTCTCACACTTCATTGAAAATTCGCCAATATTTCCTATCAGTTGTTATCAAACCGGCCGAAACAAGGCAACATTTGGCCCGATAAAATCATGCAGAAACCAGAGACGGAATAGCTTGAAATATCTCCAATTGTACAAATTCGTGATTCGTGTTGGCGTAGATTCAGGGTTTTTAGCCCGATATGTATTTTAACAAGTGTTTGAAACAATGAATAATTTTTCTCCTGTTGTGTTATCTTGCAGGTAGTTGTACATTCTTAACAAAAACCTATCTGGTATCATCCATTTAAGCCGTTTCCCTACATAGAGCATTACGCTCTTGTGAGTGATACACTTTTTGTAGTGCTATCGATGTTGATATAAATGAATATCGAAAGTTCGAGCTGAAAGAAAGTTCTTCATAGTATATATAGATATATTTTACCTCTAGGTGTACCTAGAAAAGCTCCTTCCTGTTATTCTATGTTCTAAGAACATTACTGATTTATTCGTTATTCTAATGAGTGGTATTATCTATATAGATCATTTTCATAGAAAGAATCACTATTATGTACAGGATTCAAATCGATTTGTTTTCAAGTAAGTAATTAAATCGCCAAATTCAGAATTATGGTGTTAGCTTGAGATGAAAGAAGTTCAACGGATGCATAGATACACACGATGAAATGTATACAGTCCTAATCCCATTCGAGAGAGCTAAGATTGGTTTTCTTTCACGTGATTCTTTCCCCTACAAAAGAATGCGATAACAATTGTTGAGATATGCCGCCTGGATTGCAATTATGGAGGAGATAGCGCGCTGCGCCTCTATTTACTTAATTCCTCCGTATACTGATATTCCGCCTGTCTACATCTGCTTGTACGGTACAACGTTGCCATTTTCGGAGGTGCTAACCAGCAAAGAGTCCCGCAGAGCAATTCTTCTATATACAGCTCGGCACACTAGCGCCAGTGATATACACTCGAACTAAAAGATTGTTCAGTACATAAACGGGGTGCGTTGTGACCTCAAAACGATTTTTTGATATGTTGATCCCTGAAGCCTCCTGAATCTAACAAGCTAAAAAACAAGGCAAAACGATGTCACCTCCGAAATCGGAGGTGACATCGATATATATGAGGTGAGAGCGTTAAACGAGTTACCATTTTGGAGGTGGTATTAACACTTTATAACTATATATATATATATATATATATATATATATATATATATATATATATATATATATATATATATATATATATATATGAACCCGTAGTGCGCTGCTACCTCCGTTAAGTTCATTGGGCGACCTGACCTCCGGGTGAAGCAGTTATATAATTGGAATAATTTTTGTTTATATATGTAGAGGGGAAGGTAAATAACAGGGGTACCTAAAGAGGGGAAAAGATTTTTATCGACAAATTTTTCTTCAAACGAATCAGACCTTACTACCTCCGCATATATTTCTTATTAGTAGTGCGTTCTCACCTCCCGCAACGTTGCCAGATTTTAGGAGGACAGAAAGTAAGACAGCTCGAATTCTACTCATATATAGAATACAGCTGCTCTTCTGATTCATTCACACATATTGAAACCTGTAAATAGTTCGAGAACGATACTAATATTAATAAACTTCATACGCTGATAATTGATTGATAAGGTTCGTGATCTCGGTGTGAATGAAGTTGGACAGTTTTGAATAAATATGATTATGTCTACGATACTGCGTCCGATAGGGGAGTTTAATACCATATAGGTCCCAAAGTGAATGATGCATGAAAATGAAATTTTTCGTGACATATAAGATTAATTCAAAAGACAATTTTACCGAATTTGTTCTGGTATGAAATAGTAGTCTAATTTTTGTGCATTATATTCACGACATCAGGAACTCCATATAAATGTTTTTCCCGAATGAATCGATAAAGATATACGTTTTACTTTCAGCTTCTATACTTCATTCACTTTCATTTTAGCACTGGATTGGCCATGAAAATTGGATACCTTTCACTCTGTATGATACGAAAATGTTGGGTTAAGACGCTTGTCAAAACATTCTTGAGTTTTAAATCAGTGCTACGTAGTCCGTTCTACGTGAGACTCTCAGTAATTACGTATTTCATGACAATGTTAAATTACTTCGGAAAATATCAAGTCGAAAATATGTAACGAACATAATTGACGTTTATACAAACTAATTGAAGACATACCAAATCTATTTATTTATATGGAAAATACAAGTGATCAGTAGCTTGAGGAGAGTTACTGTTGTTTATCTTCTGTGGCTGGAGGTTGAAGACGTTACATCAGTTGTAGAATTCAAAAAAATTAACCCGAAGATGAAATGCATTTGATGCAGTGTTAGCATTGAGTTGAATAATCAAAGGTGGTAGGGAATGGGTATCTCTTGAAGAAATGAACGGATAATTACAAGAATGTTGAATTCTTCAACAAAAATCATCTTGCGTGAATAGTAGTCAAAATAATTAAAAGCAGTTTGAAGCAAGAGGAGCTTCACCTCACAAAACAACTGGCTCGTATTCATGTCTGTTTATTTTCAATACATTGATATAATGATAATAATTATACAGGGTGTGGCGTAATGAATGGATAATATGGATCCTGCGGGTAGAGGACTCTATGGCGCTTCAGATAAATATATTTTACGTTTGGTAAAAGTGCCTTGGTTTTCGAGATATAATTATATAAATAATAATAATAACTGGATATTGATATTTTTCATCATAGCGCATCAAGAGAAACTCCTTGATTTAATGGTATTTCTTAATTGCTCGAGGAGTCTTTTGCGATTTTTCAGTACACAGGGTGTTTCACAAGTAAACGGACAAACGCAAACCGTGAATAGAGGGCATTGAGCTGAGTTCAAAAACACCTCATATGTGTGTCTTGGGCATTCCGTTTCCGATATACAGAGGAGTTTATTCAAATTTCCCGAATTTTCGTTCAGCTATAACTCCAAATAATTTAGTTGTATTCGGCTAAAAACTCATTATCCGCTTAAGCTTGTAAGTTTCAATAAAACAGAACATTAAAAGTTGACGAACACAGCACCGGACTCATTGAGGCTATATTCAAACTTAAACTCATGCAAAACACTCTGTTTGTAGTTTTTTTCGTCATAATTTTCAATTTCTCAGGTATCTGCATTTATTTTCTCAAAATCAATGAAAGTTTGGTATGCTTTATCAGTGGATAATTTTTAATGAATAATTGTTTGGTGGTGAAATGCCTCTAGAAAAAACCAGCGCAGCATATTGACTTTTACTTCATAATAATTATTGGTATGAATATGATCGCCAATCAGAAGTGGAAATCTAAAAATGGAATTGGAAATGTTCAACTGAATTTTTTCGTTTTTGATATTTTAGCATATCTGGTTATTCAGATAAATCATTCACAGTGATAATAAGCTTTATTATTGATAATGAACAAAAATAGCAATAAAAAACTACGCTATCATGAAAATAATAATTATAACTTGATATCTTCCGAATGAATCGCTTTTTATGGACAACGTGGACCTGAAGTAATTTTCCGAATTGATTTTCACCTCATTTGGTCTTTTAGTGAAGGTTATGATTGGCACTTCGAATAAGTATGATAAATGCACTTTCGAGTTCTTCACTTATTCCGTTATATTCATTATTGGATCTATGGAAATCTATGGATTGGTCTGGTCTTATTACAATTTGTTATTGAAACATTGATGATATTCATGCACTAGCAAAAGTATTTATCAGTATTTCAGGTCATTTCATTAGAAGGGTAGGACCCCAACATTGGACTGCTAGATCTCCAGATCTGACACCCCGCGATTTCTTTCTTTGTTTTAATTCACACAACTAGTTGTCCAAAGAAAAATAGATTAATTCTGAAGATCAAGTTTTAATATTTAGTTTGAAGATAGCGTAGTTTTTCCATCCATATTTGTGCATTATCAATTTTGAAACATTTTATCATTGTGAATGACTATTTTGAAGACCGAACATGGTATAATTGTTGAACACATTCATTTCATTTCTTTGAAAAAAAAATCAATTAAGAATTTCTATTTTTCATGAAGTGCTCTATTCCTTGAAGGCGTCTGACCAAAACAATTACTTCTAAAACATGATCAACAGGTGGCGCAACCCAAAAATCAATTCATTTTGAGACAATAATAATGCAGATAACAAAAAAGATTAAATTATGATTAAAAAACTACATACACGTTGTTTTTATGAGTTTGAAGTTAAGTAAAGCCTCACTGAGCCCGGTCCTGATTTTTTTCGAATTTAAATGCTCTGTTTCAATGAAATTAACAACTCAAGGCTAAATATAAATTTTCAGTCGACTTGATAGAGAATTTCAGGACTTATAGCCGAACGGAAATTCGAGAAATTTCAAAAAACACTGAAGAAACCTATATATAGGGTGCCCCAAAACTATTGAAACAAACGTCACACCACGATAGAGTAGATCAAATACTATCGAATGACACCAACATTAGTTGAGCGAAAATGTACGGTTTCTGAGAAAACCTAACCTAAAGTTGCCGATTTTCGAACTATTTTTTCAATCACAAGGCAAATTTGTGATTGAGGATAGCGTTTTTCTTCCATATTATCACCCCTGTTTAATCTGAGTATTGAAAATCATGTAGAAAAAACAATTGTTTCAATTAACATCAACTTAGGTCGAGACTTAGGTTATGGTTATCGATTAACTACTTAAAATAATTTCAATTAGGGGAGATAAAACAATAATCTTAGTTCAATATAATTTACAATCGATATCCTTCTTCACAAACTGGCCCTGTTATTAAGAAAAATAGTTCGAAAATCGGGAACTTTAGGTGTTTTAATAAAATTCTGATTATTTTGGAAACGGTACGTTTTCGTTGAACTAATGTTGGTGTCATTCGATAATATTTGGTTTACTCTATCGTGGTGTGACGTTTGATTCACTAGTTTTGGGACACCCTGTATATGGGGTGATTTTGAACTCCGCGCAATGCCCTCAATTCACGGTTTTCATTTGTCTGTTTACTCGTGAAACACCCTGTATACTCCTTGTACTCTGAAAATTTTGAAACAAATGCCTCACCCTCATATGAAAATTAAAATTCTTCTTGTTGTGAGAAACGTTCATCCAGAGACTCTGGTTCATCCCCCCGACCCTGGTTACATTGCCCGTTGAAAATGAAATCGGCATCTGTTTACTGCAAAACACGTGTTAATGCTGATACGAAGGGTTCAAACTTCTCTACCTGATTCGAGCTTTTTAGGAACGAATTGCTCAAGATGAGTTCGAGTAACATTTCGTTTTGCGTGTTATATTGGATAAAATTGAATTTATGCCATGGACGATTCGAGAATTATTGATGTCCAGAATGCTCTAGAATGATGAAAATTTTCAGATTTCATTGAAACTCTTGCGAAAACTGTCTCGTATATTGTCAAGTTTAGATTTTAATTCATTCAGAACTTTGAAGTTCGACAAATAATGATGTAAATAATTCAATATTATATTTGCCTCAAGACTCGAAACTTTTCGAGAAACGATTTATTTAATTATTTGATGACGAATAAATCAATTATGTGTGTTGATATTATATTTTCATTCATTGAAGAATATTTAGAATAATGAAGTTCAACAAATGATACGAACAATATACTTATTCAATTAACCTCATGATCCGAAACATTTCAGAATTTATTTCGTGTTTAGATAATCCGCTGCATATCGTTGTTCACAATACGACTGTCAATTTAGGACCAATTATAGAACGATTTAATTAATAGATCAATAGCTTTCGAAAATGTTGGTCAGTCTATGACTGACAACTCATTTTGTCAAATGACGGATTTCAGTATCAGACTGCTATATTAGTATGATGAGAGTTCAAAAAAATTTGTATGGACTACAGAATTCAGATGGTTGATATTCCGTGTCGCTAACAGTCAATCACATTTCCTTCAGCGTAGTTGTTGTTTTGAAGAAAAAGTAGTAGATTCTCGCAAAATCCGAAACTCTACATGTATAGCAGTTGTTCAGTTCGGGATTAAAGTTTGTCCTAGATTGATTTTGACATTTCAGTTCAGTTCTGTCAGATCAATCTTGGATCATCTTAAATCTCGGCCTAATCCTGAAGTGATCAACCGGGCCTTATAGTAATAGCAACGTAGCATTCATTAAGTCGGTATATTATTGGAATAATACTAATTTTTTATAGTGGAGAATAGTGGATTCTCCTCGGTAGTTATTCACGAAATTCATTTTATTATGTTTTTTTAAGGTGAATCGGCCCGAAATCTTGGATCCCCCCGACCTGCTAGTTTCGTATACTTCTATGACAATAGCATAAAAACTCAAATTTCAACATTTTCACAGAAATTTTTGAATTTAAGGGAGAGACACATTGAAAAAATCGATAGCAATTTACCGCCTAAACTACGAGCTTGCCGAAGTTGAAACTGGTAACAATCTACTCAGTGCTTCTGTAAAAAAAATTAAAACCTGTAAACTCGTCATCGCCTTCCAAAGGCTGTATTTTGGAAGGGCTGTCGATTTGGAAAAAAATTTATAGGAACTACCCCCGCTTATTTTCATTAAGGAATCATCTACCTTAGTTCTTCGCATTTGTTCACAGATATCCTGTATATAGATATATTTTATCTATGTACCTACTTATTTTGGATAGTAGAAGTTTAGTTTCGAAGACCAAAACAAAAATGTCAATTGCACCTGATTTGTTGATTATAAGAATCATTTATTTTGAATAATAAAACAGCATGCGAAAATACTTAAATTAACTTTTGTCTTTCTCCTTTCATCATGCCTCCATCATAGTGTCCGCTGTTCATCATAGCTTTTGGGAATTTACCAACCAATCATCTGTATATCAATCATATGTATCCGAGTATGTATTTATATTATTAACTTCATTTTGTAGATTCATCATGTCTTGACAAAAACATGGTTGCAATTTCAAAATATGTTGACTCGAGGCCTTCTAAAGACTTCAATTTTGTTTAATTTATCCCTTACATCCTTTATGATCTATCGAAAAATGAAATCTGTTTTGAATAATTCTTCATAAAATCTCACTTGTTTCGATATAATTGGTAATTTTCTTTATGATACATCACTAAAAAATTCAAACCAGAGAGATGGTACAAGTTCTTTAAATTTTCGGGAAAATCTAATATTTAAACATAATCTATAATAAAATAGATGCTTCTGAGCAAAGGATTCCTCAAAATCATTGAGCAATCTGATTCAAAGAAAATATACAGAGCGTTCGATCTGGAATAACACATCAATGACCAACATTGGGTTCATTTCTTTTATATTGTAAAATTTATCGCATTTTTTCTCTCGATTCTGAAATAATTTGAATTAATCTGAAAATGTTCGGAATCGCTTATTCTCATTGAATATTCATCACTATCTATTACGGTAGTGTCGATCCTAGCAGGTATGCAGCGCTTGTCCGGCACGCGGTCGCCCAAATAAAAGGGATGGCCTCAGACAGCCACCTTCATTTGTCAGTCAGTGTCAATTATTGAGTATTACTTTCTAACTCCAATTATCCAAATTTTGAATGAGACGACGAAAAATATTAAATGAAACTGAATTTTTCAATCTTGTCAAATCGAATATTCCTTGTTCCCTTTCACCGAAAAAAAGAAAAACAAAAGAATGCTTGCTTCAGAAGAACGTGATGTAAAGATCGAACAAACCACCATCTGAGAGCAATTATCGTTATCGATAGGGACTCGAGATAGGAATGTCTAGGGTTTGTAAAAATTACCAGATTTTGAAATAGAATCGCGTGGTCGTAAAAACAAAAACGGCTAGGGTTCAATTATGATGCTTCCTACAGTTACTGCATGCGTGTACTTAAAAATGTAAATTGCATTTTCATTGTGTAGATTAGATAACATAAAAATCTGTAGAGAAGATGTCGGAGGGCAGGGACATCATCATCCAAATGGGAGATTATAGATTCTCATTTACAGGGTGTTTTTAAAGTTTGAGTGGAGCGGAAATTAAAACAACTCTATCTCCTGAACGGAATCGCCTATTCATCCGAAATTTGGAATGGAGATAGTTTCCATGAGGTTCCAGAAAACTGCAATCAATATCATTCTATTTGCAGGACAGTAAATTTGGACAGTCGTTGTCGTTAAAATTTCGCGAAATCACCCAATGAATTTCATGATTTCTCGATATCTGCGTAAACTGTAAAATTTATTTATTCAATTTCTTGATAGTGACAATAAGTTTTTTCTCGTGTTGATATTTAACATTCTATTCTTCTCATACCGAAGTGAATTTTGAATCTTTACGAATTTAATCAATTAAATATACATTATTGAATGTTTATTCCAATTTTCATTTGATCCAATACAAAAAAAAATCAAAGGTGCGGTGCGTTCTATAAAATAACATCAAATAAAATCATCTCTGCAACCAAAGATGTAGGAACAATTAATTCTTTAATGCAATTCATTAAGATATAAAATTCACTTCATCATGGGATGAAAACGATCACTTTATATTTTATTTTTACCAATTAAATTACTTAAAAATAAATAATTGTTGAAGAACCATCCTCGAGTTACTCTTCAGAAAACTGATCTAAGTAGTCGATCAAATGAAAACTAAAATTAACATTCAATAGTGATTCAATTGATTAAATCCATAAAAATTCAAAATTCACTTCGTTATGAGATCAATAGGATGTTGAATATCGACACGATAGAAAAAATTATTGTCGCTATCAAGACGAAAAATCAGTTTCTGGAACCTCATAGAAGCTATCTTCATATCAAATTTCGGATGAATATCTCCGTTCAGGAGATAGAGTGGTTTCAATTTCCATTTAAATTTGAAAAACACCCTGTAAATCAGAATCTAGAACTCTTAGATACTACATGTGGGGGTTCTTCGTAATCCTCGAGGTGTTCTCTATCTCACATTAAAATGTTTTTCATCTTATCTGGGACACCGTATATATGTAAAAAAAAAGTATATTTTTTGTCTTTGGAGCGGGCGGAGCGGCACATAAGGAATTCGGCACGCCTAAGGATCGGCCTGTACTTCTGAATATTCTTTTCCAAAAAGTATTCTCCTTTCTCTGAACAGCTCATTTTTTTATATGCAATGTAACATTTCTGATTATTCGTTATTCTAATAGGAAGTATTATCTATATAAATAATTTTCATAGAAAGAATCAATATTATTATGGTTTTATTTCAGGTAGGTAATGAATTATTTCGCCAAATTCAGAATTATAGAGATATATTGAATTGATGTGACTGATACTGGATGAAGATCCACAATTGAACTCAAAATAGATAATACGATTTTACAAAATTAGTTTTGAACCACGACACAATAACATCTTCAGGTGGGTGAAGGTAAGCTCAGTTTACCCAGTAGTGGAATTAATAGTATTTCAAATCTTGCTTATGACCATGAAGGTCTTTCGACTAGGTTCGGCCTTCCAAGTGAAGATTCTTCTGTTCTTCAGTTGTTTGAGGAACCCTCATGTTGGGGAATCATCTCCCATAGATATATCAGTGGTTATTCATTAGAAAATAGGAAAAAGAAATTCAAAAATTTCTCACACTTCATTGAAAATTCGTCAATATTTCCTATCAGTGGTTATCAAACCGGCCGAAACAAGGCAACATTTGGCCCGATAAAATCATGCAGAAACCAGAGACGGAATAGCTTGAAATATCTCCAATTGTACAAATTCGTGATTCGTGTTGGCGTAGATTCAGGGTTTTTAGCCCGATATGTATTTTAACAAGTGTTTGAAACAATGAATAATTTTTCTCCTGTTGTGTTATCTTGCAGGTAGTTGTACATTCTTAACAAAAAACTATCTGGTATCATCCATTTAAGCCGTTTCCCTACATAGAGCATTACGCTCTTGTGAGTGATACACTTTTTGTAGTGCTATCGATGTTGATATAAATGAATATCGAAAGTTCGAGCTGAAAGAAAGTTCTTCATAGTATATATAGATATATTTTACCTCTAGGTGTACCTAGAAAAGCTCCTTCCTGTTATTCTATGTTCTAAGAACATTACTGATTTATTCGTTATTCTAATGAGTGGTATTATCTATATAGATCATTTTCATAGAAAGAATCACTATTATGTACAAGATTCAAATCGATTTGTTTTCAAGTAAGTAATTAAATCGCCAAATTCAGAATTATGGTGTTAGCTTGAGATGAAAGAAGTTCAACGGATGCATAGATACACACGATGAAATGTATACAGTCATAATCCCATTCGAGAGAGCTAAGATTGGTTTTCTTTCACGTGATTCTTTCCCCTACAAAAGAATGCGATAAAAATTGTTGAGATATGCCGCCTGGATTGCAATTATGGAGGAGATAGCGCGCTGCGCCTCTATTTACTTAATTCCTCCGTATACTGATATTCCGCCTGTGTACATCTGCTTGTACGGTACAACGTTGCCATTTTCGGAGGTGCTAACCAGCAAAGAGTCCCGCAGAGCAATTCTTCTATATACAGCTCGGCACACTAGCGCCAGTGATATACACTCGAACTAAAAGATTGTTCAGTACATAAACGGGGTGCGTTGTGACCTCAAAACGATTTTTTGATATGTTGATCCCTGAAGCCTCCTGAATCTAACAAGCTAAAAAACAAGGCAAAACGATGTCACCTCCGAAATCGGAGGTGACATCGATATATATGAGGTGAGAGCGTTAAACGAGTTACTATTTTGGAGGTGGTATTAACACTTTATAACTATATATATATATATATATATATATATATATATATATATATATATATATATATATATATATATATATATATATATATATATATATATATGAACCCGTAGTGCGTTGTTACCTCCGTTAAGTTCATTGGGCGACCTGACCTCCGGGTGAAGGAGTAATATAATTGGAATAATTTTTGTTTATATATGTAGAGGGGAAGGTAAATAGCAGGGGTACCTAAAGAGGGGAAAAGATTTTTATCGAAAAATTTTTCTTCAAACGAATCAGACCTTACTACCTCCGCATATATTTCTTATTAGTAGTGCGCTCTCACCTCCCGCAACGTTGTCAGATTTTAGGAGGACAGAAAGTAAGACAGCTCGAATTCTACTCATATATAGAATACAGCTGCTCTTCCGATTCATTCACACATATTGAAACCTGTAAATAGTTCGAGAACGATACTAGATAATATTAATAAACTTCATACGCTGATAATTAATTGATAAGGTTCGTGATCTCGGTGTAAATGAATTTCAGCTTCTATACTTCATTCACTTTCATTTTAGCACTGGATTGGCCATGGAAATTGGATACCTTTCACTCTGTATGGTACGAAAATGTTGGGTTAAGACGCTTGTCGAAACATTCTTGAGTTTTAAATCAGTGCTACGTAGTCCGTTCTACGTGAGTCTCTCAGTAATTACGTATTTCATCACAATGTCAAATCACTTCGAAAAATATTGAGTCGAAAATATGTAACGAACATAATTGACGTTTATACAAACTGATTGAAGACATACCAAATCTATTTATTTATATGGAAAATACAAGTGATCAGTAGCTTGAGGAGAGTTACTGTTGTTTATCTTCTTTGGCTGGAGGTTGAAGACGTTACATCAGTTGTAAAATTCAAAAAAATCAACCCGAAGATGAAATGCATTTGATGCAATGTTAGCATTGAGTTGAATAATCAAAGGTGGTAGGGAATGGGTATCTCTTGAAGAAATGAACGGATAATTACAATAATGTTGAATTCTTCAACAAAAATCATCTTCCGTGAATAGTAGTCAAAATAATTAAAAGAAGTTTGAAGCAAGAGGGGCTTCACCTCACAAAACAACTGGCTCGTATTAATGTCTGTTTATTTTCAATACATTGATATAATTATAATAATTATACAGGGTGTGGCGTAATGAATGGATAATATGGATCCTGCGGGTAGAGGACTCTATGGCGGTTCAGATAAATATATTTCACGTTTGGTAAAAGTGCCTTGGTTTTCGAGATATTATTATATAAATAAAAATAATATCTGGATATTGACATTTTCCATCATAGCGGATCAAAAGAAACTCCTCGATTTAATGGCATTTCTTAATTGCTCGAGGTGTCTTTTGCGATTTTTCAGTACACAGGGTGTTTCACAAGTAAACGGACAAACGAAAACCGTGAATAGAGGGCATTGAGCTGAGTTCAAAAACACCTCATATGTGTGTCTTGTGCATTCCGTTTCCGATATACAGAGGAGTTTATTCAAATTTCCCGAATTTTCGTTCAGCTATAACTCCAAATAATTCATTTGTATTCGGCTAAAAACTCATTATCCGCTTAAGCTTGTAAGTTTCAATAAAACAGAATATTAAGAGTTGACGAACGCAGGACCGGACTCATTGAGGCTATATTCAAACTTAAACTCATGCAAAACACTCTGTTTGTAATTTTTTTCGTCATAATTTTGAATTTTTCAGGTATCTGCATAGATTTTCTCAAAATCAATGAAATTTTGGTATGCTTTATCAGTGGATAATTTTTAATGAATAATTATTTGGTGGTGAAATGCCTCTAGAAAAAACAGCTCTGCATATTGACTTTTACTTCACAATAATTAATGGTATGAATATGATCGCCAATCAGATGTGGAAATCTAAAAATGGAATTGGAAATGTTCAACTGAATTTTTTCGTTTTTGATATTTTAGCATATCTGGTTATTCAGATAAATCATTCACAGTTATAAAAAGCTTTATTATTGATAATGAACAAAAATAGCAATAAAAAACTACGCTATCATGAAAATAATAATTATAACTTGATATCTTCCGAATGAATCGCTTTTTATGGACAACGTGGACCTGAAGTAATTTTCCGAATTGATTTTCACCTCATTTGGTCTTTTAGTGAAGGTAATGATTGGCACTTCGAATAAGTATGATAAATGCACTTTCGAATTCTTCACTTATTCCGTTATATTCATTATTGGATTTATGGAAATCTATGGATTGGTCTGGTCTTATTACAATTTGTTATTGAAACATTGATGATATTCATGCACCAGCAAAAGTATTTATCAGTATTTCAGGTCATTTCATTTGAAGGGTAGGACCCCAACATTGGACTGCTAGATCTCCAGATCTGACACCCCGCGATTTCTTTCTTTGTTTTCATTCACACAACTAGTTGTCCATAGAAGAATAGATTAATTCTGAAGATCAAGTTTTAATATTTAGTTTCAAGATAGCGTAGTTCTTCCATCCATATTTGTGCATTATCAATTTTGAAACATTTCATCATTGTGAATGACTATTTTGAAGACCGAATATGGTATAATTGTTGAACACATTCATTTCATTTCTTTGAAAAAAATCAATTAAGAATTTCTATTTTTCATGAAGTGCTCTATTTCTTAGAGACGTCTGACCAAAACAATTTTTTCTAGAACATGATCAACAGGTAGGGCAACCCAAAAATCAATTCATTTTGAAACAATAATAATGCAGATAACAAAAAAGTGTAAATTATTATTAAAAAACTACATACACGGTGTTTTTATGAGTTTGAAGTTAAGTGAAGCCTCACTGAGCCCGGTCCTGATTTTTGTCGAATTTAAATGCTCTGTTTCAATGAAATTAACAACTCAAGGCTAAATATAAATTTTCAGTCGACTTGATAGAGAATTTCAGGAGTTATAGCCGAACGGAAATTCGAGAAATTTCAAAAAACACTGAAGAAACCTATATATAGGGTGCCCCAAAACTATCGAAACAAACGTCACACCACGATAGAGTAGATCAAATACTATCGAATGACACCAACATTAGTTGAGCGAAAATGTACGGTTTCTGAGAAAACCTAACCTAAAGTTGCCGATTTTCGAACTATTTTTTCAATTACAAGGCAAATTTGTGATTAAGGATAGCGTTTTTCTCCCATATTATCACCCCTGTTTAATCTGAGTATTAAAAATCATGTAGAAAAAACAATTGTTTCAATTAACATCAACTTAGGTCGAGACTTAGGTTATGGTTATCGATTAACTACTTAAAATAATTTCAATTAGGGGAGATAAAACAATAATCTTAGTTCAATATAATTTAAAATCGATATCCTTCTTCACAAACTGGCCCTGTTATTAAGAAAAATAGTTCGAAAATCGGAAACTTTAGGTATTTTAATAAAATTCTGATTATTTTGGAAACGGTACGTTTTCGTTGAACTAATTTTGTTGTCATTCGATAATATTTGGTTTACTCTATCGTGGTGTGACATTTGATTCACTAGTTTTGGGACACCCTGTATATGGGGTGATTTTGAACTCAGCGCAATGCCCTCTATTCACGGTTTTCATTTGTCTGTTTACTCGTGAAACACCCTGTATACTCCTTGTACTCTGAAAATTTTGAAACAAATGCCCTCACCCTCATATGAAAATTCAAATTCTTCTTGTTGTGAGAAACGTCCATCCAGAGACTCTGGTTCATCGTTCATCCCCCCGACCCTGGTTACATTGCCCGTTGAAAATGAAATCGGCATCTGTTTACTGCAAAACACGTGTTAATGCTGATACGAAGGGTTCAAACTTTTCTACCTGATTCGAGCTTTTTAGGAAAGAATTGCTCAAGATGAGTTCGAGTAACATTTCGTTTTGCGTGTTATATTGGATAAAATTGAATTTATGCCATGGATGATTCGAGAATTATTGATGTCCAGAATGCTCCAGAATGATGAAAATTTTCAGATTTCATTGAAACTCTTGCGAGAACTGTCTCGTATATTGTCAAGTTTAGATTTTAATTCATTCAGAACTTTGAAGTTCGACAAATAATGATGTAAATAATTCAATATTATATTAGCCTCAAGACTCGAAACTTTTCGAGAAACGATTTATTTAATGATTTGATGACGAATAAATCAAAAAATTATGTGTGTTGATATTATATTTTCATTCATTGAAGAATATTTAGAATAATGAAGTTCAACAAATGATACGAACAAGATACTTATTCAATTAACCTCATGATCCGAAACATTTCAGAATTTATTTCGTGTTTAGATAATCCGCTGCATATCGTTTTTCACAATACGACTGTCAATTTAGGACCAATTATAGAACGATTTAATTAATAGATCAATAGCTTTCGAAAATGTTGGTCAGTCTATGAACTGACAACTCATTTTGACAAATGACGGATTTCAGTATCCGACTGCTATATAGTATGATGAGAGTTCAAAAAAATTTGTATGGACTATACAGAATTTAGATGGTTGATATTCCGCGTCGCTAACAGTCCATCACATTTCCTTCAGCGTAGTTGTTGTTTTGAAGAAAGAGTAGTAGATTCTCGCAAAATCCGAAACTCTACATGTATAGCAGTTGTTCAGTTCGGGATTAAAGTTTATCCTAGATTGATTTTGACATTTCAGTTCAGTTCTGTCAGATCAATCTAGGATCATCTTGAATCTCGGCCTCATCCTGAACTGAACAACCGGGCCTTATAGTAATAGCAACGTAGCATTCATTAAGTCGGTATATTAGTGGAATAATACTAATTTTTTATAGCGGAGAATAGTGGTTTTCAGCCTCGGTAGGTATTCACGAAATTCATTTTATTATGTATTTTTTAAGGTGAATCGGCCCGAAATCTTGGATCCCCCTACCTGCTAGTTTCGTATACTTCTATGACAATAGCATAATAACTCAAATTTCAACATTTTCACAGAAATTTTTGAATTTAAGGGAGAGACACATTGAAAAAATCGATAGCAATTTACCGCCTAAACTACGAGCTTGCCGAAGCTGAAACTGGTAACAATCTACTCAGTGCTTCATAATATGTATAGTTTTATGACTCAGTGTTTTTTAGAACCTTTAAAAAAAATTAAAAACTGTAAACTCGTCATCGCCTTCCAAAGGCTGTATCTTGGAAGGGCTGTCGATTTGGAAAATTTACAGGAAATACCCCCGCTTATTTTCATTAAGGAATCATCTCCCTTATTCCTTCGCATTTGTTTACAGATATCCTGTATATAGCTATATTTTATCTATGTACCTTTTTATTTTAGATAGTAGAAGTTTAATCAATATGTGTTATTTTCGAAGACCAAAACAAAAATTTCAATTGCACATGATTTGTTACTTATAAGAATCATCATCTATTTTGAATAATAAAACTGCATGCGAAAATACTTAGATTAACTTTTGTCTTCCTCCTTTCATCATGCGTCCATCATAGTGTCCGCTGTTCATCATAGATTCTGGGAATTTACCAATCAATCATCTGTATCTCAATCATATGTATCCGAGTATGTATCTATATTATTAACTTCATTTTGAAGATTCATTATATCTTGACAAAAATATGGTTGCAATTTCAAAATATGTTGACTCGAGGCCTTCCAAAGACTTCAATATTTTTTATTTTTTCCCTTACACCCTGTATGATCTATCGAAAAATGCAAATCTGTTTTGGCGAATTCTTCATAAAATCTTACTTGTTTCGATATAATTGGTAATTTTCTTTATGATACATCACTGAAATATTCAAACCAGAGAGATGGTACAAGCTCTTCAAATTTTCGGGAAAATCCAATATTTAAACATAATCGATAATAAAAGAGATGTTTCTGAGCAAAGGATTCCTCAAAATCATTGAGAAATCTGATTCAAGAAAAATATAAAGAGCGTTCCAGTTGAAATAACACAATGTCCAACATTCGGTTTAGCCGACGTTGTTCATTTCTGTGATATTGTGAAATTTGTAGCATTTTTTTCTCCTGATTCTGAAATGAAAATTTTCGGATTGGCTCATTGTCCTTGAATATTCTTCACCATTAACATCTGAATTTTCTTATCCAAAAAATGTTTTTCTCTGAACAGGTTATTTTATTATATGCAATGTAACAATACTGATTATTCGTTATACTAATAGGTAGTATTATCTATATGGATCATTTCCATAGAGAGAAGAAATATCATTATGGACAAGACTCAAATCGATTCGTTTTCAGATAGGTAATGAAATAGTTCGCCAAATTCAGAATTATAGTGTTAGCTTGAGATGAAAGAAGTTGAACGGATGCATAGATATACGCACGATGAAATATAAACAGTCATAATCCCATTCGAGAGAGCCAAGATTGGTTCTCTTTCACGTGATTCTTTCCCCTACAAAGGAATGCGATAAAAAATCGTTGAGATATGCCGCCTGGCTTGCAATAATGGAGGAGAAAACGCGCTGCGCCTCTCTTTACTTAATTCCTCCGTATACTGATATTACGCCTGTCTACATCTGCTTGCACAGTACAACGTTGCCATTTTCGGAGGTGGTAACGAGCAAAGAGTCTTCCAGAGCAATTCTTCGATATACAGCTCAGCACACTAGCGCCAGTGATATACACTCGAACTAAAAGATTGTTCAGTACATAAAGGGGGTGCGTTGTGACCTCAAAACGATTTTTTGATATGTTGGTCCCTGAAGCCTCCTGAATCTAACAAGCTAAAAAACAAGGCAAAACGTTGTCACCTCCGATTTCGGAGGTGACAGCGATATATATGAGGTGAGAGCGTTAAACGAGTTACTATTTTGGAGGTGGTATTAACACTCTATAACTATATATATATATATATATATATATATATATATATATATATATATATATATATATATATATATATATATATATATTAGGGTCCTGGAAGGCAACATTAGTCATAATATCAATTCCAAGACTGTCTTGGAACTGATATTTGGGTCCTGGAAGTCAACATTAGACATAATGTCAATTCCAAGACCGTCCCGGAACTATACAATTGTCTTGGAACTAGCAGTTAGCTGATTGGAAATGTCCCGGCACTCGACGTTAGTCATATATATATATATATATATATATATATATATATATATATATATGAACCCGTAGTTCGTTGTTACCTCCGTTAAGTTCATTGGGCGACCTGACCTCCAAGTGAAGAAGTTTTTTAATTGGAATAATTTTTGCTTATATATGTAGAGGGGAAGGTAAATAACAGGGGTACCTAAGGAGGGGAAAAGATTTTCATTGAAAAATTTTTCTTTAAACGAATCAGACCTTACTACCTCCGCATATATTTCTTATTAGTAGTGCGCTCTCACCTCCCGCAACGTTGCCAGATTTCAGGAGGACAGAAAGTAGGGCAGCTTGAATTCTACTCATATACAGAATACAGCTGCTCTTCCGATTCATTCACACATACTGAAACCTGTAAATAGTTCGAGAACGATACTGATATTAATAAACTTCATACGCTAATAATTGATTGATAAGGATTCGGAGTAAATGAATTTGGACAGAAATTATTATCTTTTCTTCATGAATATCAACAGTTTTGAATAAGTATGCTATGTCTACGATACTTCGTCCGATAGGGGAGTTTAATACCGTATAGGTCCTAAAATGAATGATACATGACAATGAAATTTTTCGTTACATATAAGATGGCATTTCTTAATTGCTCGAGGAGTCTTTTGAAATTTTTCAGTACACAGGGTGTTTCACAAGTAAACGGACAAACGGAAACCGTGAATAGAGGGCATTGAGCTTAGTTCAAAAACACCTCATGTGTGTCTTAGGCATTCCGTTTCCGATATAGAGAGGAGTTTATTCAAATTTCCCTGATTTTTGTTCGGCTATAACTCCAAATATTTTAGTTGGATTCGGCTAAAAATTCATTATCCGCTTAAACTTCTAAGTTTCAATAAAACAGAACATTAAAAGTTGACGAACACAGGACCGAACTCATTGAGGATATATTCAAATTTAAACTCATGCAAAACACTCTGTTTGTAGTTTTTCTCGTCATAATTTTGAATTTTTCAGGTATCTCCATTGATTTTCTCAAAATCAATGAAACTTTGGTATGCCTTTTCAGATTATTTTTAATGAATAATTGTTTGATCGTGAAATGTCTGGAAAAAACAGCGCTGCATATTGACTTTTACTTCACATTAATTAATGGGATGAATATGATAGCCAATCAACTGAGGAAATCTAAAAATGGAATTGGAAATGTTCAACTGAATTTTTTCGTTCTCAATATATGTCTTGCATTTGTTTTTGATATTTATAGCATATCTGGTCATTCAGATAAGTCATTAACAGTGATAATAAGCTTTGTTATTGGTAATGAACAAAAATAGAAATAAAAAACTACGCAATCATGATCATGAAAATAATAATTATAATTCGATGTCTTATGAATGAATCGCTTTTTATGGACAACGTGGAACTGAAGTAATTTTCCGAACTGGTTTTCACCTCATTTGGTCTTTTAGTGAAGGTAATGATTGGCACTTCGGACACAGTATAGACACCAACCAGTAGTTGCACTCTAGATCAAATGAACTGAATTATTTACTCCTCCGAGAACACGCGCATCATTTCGGCGCGCATGAGAAAATGCGCGGCAATTTTAAAGGGAATTATTTTACGAGAAGAATTATGAGCATTGAGGCGAATGTAAAAATAATATTATTTGATAATTATCACTTCTCAAGTATTATTTCGAAATTTTTCATGATTTTCTATTTGAAATGATTATCGTCAGGGGAAACTGATGCATTTTTAGTGCATATGTCCTAAAGTGAATGCGATTGTTGTGAATCAGTGTTTTTTCAGATAATTTTATGTTAATTCTCGGCTAGAAAGGTTTTTTCCTTTAGTTTCAGAGGATTCATTTTTCTAGATTTCTTATTTCCATGGTAATCAACCACCTTCTGTCACAAAGCTGCTGTGATCTGTATTCAATATAGAGCCTTTAGGTTCATCTACTGAATAGGTAATGCATATTTTGAAAATGTGCGAAGGTTTGCTCTGAAAAGTAATTAACTTGTTCATTTAGTTCATTGTTGAAACTGCTGTGACAACACATGAAAAAACTATACTGTGTTCCCTATAAATTAGAATGTTATCGTCTACTTACAATATGAAGTCAACATATTCTAGACTGATGAAATGAAAATGCAGAATGAAAAGTTCAAAATAATGAATAAAATTTTATTAATACATACATATAATACAAAAAACACGAGAAACAAATAATATATCTATAAATGTAAAATTTTTATAATTTTTTTTTCTTTTTTGTTTGTTTTTTGTGCAATGAAGTTTCTATTGCAAAATTTAAGTGTGTAAAAAATTCTTAATCTAACATACAAACTTAATAAGTAATTCCAAGGAAATTTCTCACAAGGATTGGTGAAATCCAATAATTTGATCCAATGAGATATTGTAAAATAAATGGGTTTTTATTGACATCTCGTCAACACACACAATGCAATCCTTTGCTGCATCGTCCATATTCCTTGTCTTTAATGAAATGGCCTGAAATATGTGCTCATTTAAGCCAACAGAGAAATCCCAATTTGTGGTTATTCTACAAAGTGTTGCCTTGTGTGGCAAAAAAAATGTTTTTTGTAGAAATTGGTACACTTTGGGTCCCAAAAAGTATATTGTTAGTGCAAATTGTTTAAAAGCGACTGAATACCTATAGCCATGAGGTTTCCTTTTTCGAAGCTTCAATTGGGAGATCATAAAATCTGCCAGGGTCGAATTGAAATTTTTTCTACAAAATCGGATGAAATCTTCATCACTTATATCTACAGATTTCTTCTCTGGAGTTGCAACTAATTTTCGTTTCAAATTCTTCACCACTGATTGTAACTTTCTTTTCCTCGGAGTGGCTGAAGACAAACTAGGAGATGTTTGTGTTTCTTCTGGTTTCTTTTCTATGAATACAGATAAATATGCATAAGATATAATAGTTCAAATAAATAAGTAACGTTGAAGTCCTTACCTGGTGTAGTATATATGTTGGGGTTTATAGAAATCTCACGGCATTCATCTACGGTCTCATTATTTTCAATATCCATTGAAGATGTTGAAGCAGAAGTTGAAGCATTTACATTCACCCCTAATTATAAAAATAAATATTAATTATAACAAATAAAATCTTAATTTTCTTCAATATATACCTTTCTCACCAATGCCTTCTTTGAATAAATCTGGAAAAGAATCCTTTTTTAATCTACTTCCAGATAGCATTTTTTTAGAAAAATGCTCACTACATATTCTTTTTTTGTGGAGAAGTTCTGGTCTTTTCAGAATCCATTCTTGCCTTCCCATTTTTGGAAGCCAAATCATTTGCCTGAAAATGATAGGAAAAATTAAATAAGATACCATTCACGTGCATGTACGAAGTATAGCAGTTTAACTAAAATATTACCAAAAATTTACCAACATTAACACGTGCTTATTCAATAACTCACCTGAAAGTGTCTCCTGGTATGAGAAAAAAACTAAGTTTAGGATTCTTAACACTACTGTTTTTGCAATTATACACGCTGCAATAATTCACCATTTTGCACAAATATATTTACTTGGGCTGAAGGACCTAGGTCGATGGCCATAAAATAAACTTTTTTTTCTCTCTCTCTATTTACTTCACACGATTATAATTGCTACAATTTACCAGAGACTGTCTCTAATGTTCACCTTTACTTCTGCTTAACTTTCAAATTTCAAATGCTCGAATTCGAAATGCTGCTCAACAATTTTAAGTTAGGAGCACGGAAATGATGCGCGAGTCATAAATGGAGTAACAGAAACCAGGGAGTGCGACTACTGGTTGGTGTCTATACTGTGCTTCGGATAAGTATGATAAATGTACTTTCGAATTCTTCACTGATTCCGTTATAGTCATTATTGGATCTATGGAAATCTATGGATTGTTCTGGTCTTATTACAATTTGTTATTGAAACATTGATGATATTCATGCACCAGCAAAAGTATTTATCAGTATTTCAGGTCATTTTATTAGAAGGGTAGGACCCCAATATTGGACTGCTAGATCTCCAGATCTGACACCCCGCGATTTCTTTCTTTGTTTTTATTCACACAACTAGTTGTCCATAGAAAAAAAGATTCATTCTGAATATCAAGTTTTAAATTTTAGTTTCAAGATAGCGTAGTTTTTCCACCCATATTTGGATATTATCAATTTTGAAACATTTTATCCTTGTGAAAGAGTATTTTGAAGACCGAATATGGTATAATTGTTGAACACATAACACATTCAACAGAATATTCTTTGAAAAAAAATCAATTATGGATTTCTAAATACATTTTCATGAAGTGCTCTATTTCTTAGAGGCGTCTGACCAAAACAATTATTTCTAGAACATGATCAACAGGTGGGGCAACCCAAAAATCAATTCATTTTGAGACAATAATAATGCAGATAAAAAAGTTGAAATTATGATTAAAAAACTACATACATGGTGTTTTTATGAGTTTGAAGTTAAGTAAAGCCTCACTGAGCCCGGTCCAGATTTTTGTCGAATTTTAATGCTCTGTTTCAATGAAATCAACAACTCAAGGCTAAATATAAATTTTCAGTCGACTTGATCAGAATTTCAGGAGTTATAGCCAAACGGAAATTTGAGAAATTTCAAAAAACCTCGAAGAAACCTATATATAGGGTGCCCCAAAACTATTGAATCAAACGTCACACCACGATAGACTAGATCAAATACTATCGAATGACACCAACATTAGTTGAGCGAAAATGTACCGTTTCTAAAAAAACCTAACCTAAAGTTGCCGATTTTCGAACTATTTTTTCAGTCACAAGGCCAATTTGTTATTGAGGATAGCGTTTTTCTCCCATATTATCACCCCTGTTTATTCTGAGTATTAAAAATCATGTAGAAAAAACAATTGTTTTTATTAATTTACATTTACTTAGGTTATGGTTATCGATTAACTACTTAAAATAATTTCAATTAGGGGAGATGAAACAATAATATTACTTCAATATAATTTAAAATCGATATCCTTTTTCACAAACTGGCCCTGTTATTAAGAAAAATAGTTCGAAAATCGGCAACTTTATGTATTTTAATAAAATTCTGATTATTTTGGAAACGGTACATTTTCGTCGAACTAATGTTGGTGTCATTCGATAAAATTTGGTTTACTATCGTGGTGTAACGTTTGATTCACTAGTTTTGGAACACCCTGTATATGGTATGATTCTGAACTCAGCTCAATGCCCTCTTTTCACGGTTTTCATTTGTCTGTTTACTCGTGAAACACCCTGTATACTTCTTGTACTCTGAAAATTTTAAAACAAATGCCCTCACCGTCATATGAAAATTCAAATTCTTCTTGTTGTAAGAACCGTTCATCCTTTCACCCAACGCCGACCCTAGTTACATGGCCCGTTGAAAACGAAATCGGCATCTGTTTACTGCAAAACACGTGTTAACGCTGATATGAAGGGTTCAAAATTTTCTACCTGATTCGGGCTTTTTAGGAACGAATTGCTCAAGATGCCGAGTTCGAATAACATTTCGTTTTGCGTGTTATATTGGATAAAATTGAATTTATTCCATGGATGATTCGAGAATTATTGATGTCCAGAATGCTCCAGAATGATGAAAATTTTCAGATTTCATTGAAATTCTTGCGAAAATTATCTCGTATATTTTCAAGTTTAGATTTTAATTCATTCAGAACTTTGAAGTTCGGCAAATAATGATGTAAATGATATAGATAACAGTCAATCACATTTCCTTCAGCGCAGTTGTTGTTTTGAAGAAAAAGCAGTAGATTCTCGCTAAATCCGAAACTCTACATGAATAGGCCCAGTTGTTCAGTTCGGGATTAAAGTTTATCCTAAATTGATTTTGACACTTCAGTTCAGTTCTGTCAGGTTAATCTAGGATCATCTTAAATCTCGGCCTTATCCTGAACTGAACAACCGGGCCTTATAGTAATAGCGACGTAGCATTAATTAATTCGGTATATTATTGGAATAATATTAAATTTTCATAGCGGAGAATAGTGGTTTTCAGCCTCGGTATTCACGAAATTCATTTTATTATGTTTTTTTTTTCATGTGAATCGACCCGAAATCTTGGATCCCCCGACCTGATAGTTTCGTATACTTCTATGACAATAGCATAATAACTCAAATTTCAACATTTTCACAGAAATTTTTGAATTTAAGGGAGAGACACATTAAAAAAATCGATAGCAAGTTACCGCCTCAACTACGAGCTTGCCGAAGTTGAAACTGGTACCAATCTACTCAGTGCTTCATAATATGTATAGTTTTATGACTCAGTGTTTTTCAGAACCTGTAAAAAAAAATTAAAAACTGTAGACTCGTCATCGCCTTCCAAGGCTGCATCTTGGAAGAGCTGTCTATTTGGAAAAAAATTTATAGGAACTAGCCCCGCTTATTTTCATTAAGGAATCATCTCCCTTAGTCCTTCGCATTTGTTTACAGATATCCTGTATATAGATACATTTTATCTATGTACCTATTCATTTTGGATAGTAGAAGTTTAATCAATATGTGTTATTTTCGAAGACCAAAACAAAAATTTTAATTGCACCTGATTTGTTAATTATAAGAATCATCATTTATTTTGAATAATAAAACTTCATGCGAAAATACTTAAATTAAATTTTGTCTTTCTCCTTTCATCATGCGTCCATCATAGTGTCCGCTGTTCATCATAGCTTTTGGGAATTACCAATCAATCATATGTATCCGAGTATGTATCTATATTATTACCTTCATTTTGTAGATTCAGCATGTCTTGACAAAAATATGGTTGCAATTTCAAAATATGTTGACTCGAGGCCTTTAAAGACTTCAATTTTGTTTATTTTTTCCCTTACATCCTGTATGATCTATCGAAAAATGCAAATCTGTTTTGGATAATTCTTCATGAATTCTTACTTGTTTCGATATAATTTGTAGTTTTCTTTATGATACATCACTAAAAAATTTAAATAAATAAATAAATAAATAAATAAATAAATAATGTGCTTTATATCAGGTAAAGTGTACACATGACATTAAACACTTGAAGTGAAACAGGGTCATTTTCTGCTTTATAGTCTGTGTTCCATAAAGTCTTCCACACTGTAGGGTTCGATTTCAAGTAGGAGTTTGAAGATGAATTTCTTGAACTGTTGTAGAGTCCATTCTACTCTTAGTTTGTGAGCTATCTTATTGTAATAACGAATATATCTATATTCAGGTCCCTTTTTAGTGAGGCTTAATCTGTGTCTTGGATATTTTAGTGCAGTTGTCCTCGTATTGTAATTACTTACTGTTTTCTCTTCGAAGTAGTGCTAGTTCTTGAATGTAAATATCAGGCTTTCTTGGATGTGTACAGCAGGAGCAGTCAAAAGACCATTCCTTCTGAAGACTCCCCTGCATGATTCCGTCCTCCTCATCCTCCAGATCATTCTGAAGGCTCTCTTCTTCATTTTCAGCACTCTATGTAGGTTGTATGAACTACCATAGAACATGATGCCATACCTAAACACTGCCTGGTATATTGTTCTTAGTGAGGTTATGTCCAGATATTTATTGAGGACTCCCAAAGTGTAGCAGATGGTACCCAGTTGATTGCAAAGGTTGGAAATGTGCTCTCCCCAATCAAGGGTTACCTCAATAGTGAGGCCTAGGAAGCGACAAGATTTAATCAGTTCTAATGTGGAGTTAGACAGTGAAATGCTGGTAGGCACTTGGGGACCGGAATGAGCTATCCTGAATAGGATGGCACTTGTTTTTTCAGAATTCATGCACAAACCGTTTGCTTCAAACCACTGGCTAGCACGATTTAGAGTTAGAGTTGAGTGTAAAATGGTAAACTCAACTCTAAATCGTGCTTGGCCAATACAGTGAAGTTTGTGTCATCTGCATAATTCACTGTCCTAACCATGGTTTCATCGAATATGGTACTTAGGTCATTTAGAAAAATGATAAAAATGATAGGGCCCAATATGCTACCCTGCGGAACTCTGTGAGTTCTTCTTCCGAAACTGTTGTTTTTCCGTTCTGAGAGATCACCACTCTCTGCCTGCGGTTTGCTAAATATGATTGAAACCAGTCAAGCTTGTTTATGCCATATGCAGTAAGTTTATGGAGAATAAGGTCGTGGGACAGAGTATCGAATGCCTTTGATAGATCCAGCATTAGACCCACTGTTATATTAGAATCCTCCAAGGCATTAAGGATTCCTGAAATGAACTCAAACACTGCTGTCTGAGTTGATCTACCTCTTACATAACCATGTTGTGTGGGTAAAAGGATCTTTTCTTTTAGAAGGTATTCTACTAGTTGAGTGCAGATTGTTAGTTCCAGTATTTCAAACCAGAGAGATGGTACAAGCTATTCAAATTTTCGTGAAAATCCAATAATTAAACATAATCGATAATAAAACAGATGTTTCTGAGCAAAGGATTCCTCAAAATCATTGAGCAATCCGATTTAAGAAAAATATATAGAGCGTTCCATTTGAAATAACACAACAATGTCCAACATTCGGTTTAGCCGACGTTGTTCATTTCTGTGATATTGTAAAATTTGTAGCATTTTTTTCTCTTGATTCTGAAATGAAAATTTTCGGAATGGCTCATTGTCCTTGAATATTCATCACCATTTACATCTGAATATTTAGCTTGAGATGAAAGAAGTTCAACGGATGCATAGATACACACGATGGAATATAAACAGTCATAATTCCATTCGAGAGAGCCAAGATTGGTTTTCTTTCACGTGATTCTTTCCCCTACAGATAAATGCGATAAAAAATCGTTGAGATATGCCGCCTGGATTGCAATTATGGAGGAGATAGCGCGCTGCGCCTCTCTACAGTTAATTCATCCGTATACTTATATTTCGCCTGTCTACATCTGCTTTTAAAATACAACGTTGCCATTTTCGGAGGTGCTAACGAGCAAAGAGTCCCCCACAGCAATTCTTCGATATACAGCTCAGCACACTAGCGCCAGTGATATACACTCGAACTAAAAGATTGTTCAGTACATAAACGGGGTGCGTTGTGACCTCAAAACGATTTTTTGATATGTTGATCCCTGAAGCCTCCTGAATCTAACAAGCTAAAAAACAAGGCAAAACGTTGTCACCTCCGATTTCGGAGGTGACAGCGATATATATGAGGTGAGAGCGTTAAACGAGTTACTATTTCGGAGGTGGTATTAACACTTTATAACTATATATATATATATATATATATATATATATATATATATATATATATATATATATATATATATATATATATATATATATATATATATATATATATGACTAACGTCGAGTGCCGGGACATTTCCAATCAGCTAACTGCTAGTTCCAAGACAATTGTATAGTTCCGGGACGGTCTTGGAATTGACATTATGTCTAATGTTGACTTCCAGGACCCAAATATCAGTTCCAAGACAGTCTTGGAATTGATATTATGACTAATGTTGCCTTCCAGGACCCTAATTAGGGTAATATACTGCTTACTTCCAGGACGGTCTTGGCATTGTAGTTTTCAAATATAGAAATATGTATGTCCCACGTTTAATTAATCCCAATTGCGTTTTTTCAAATTCCACTATATATCATTCGAAATTCCTGCAAATCAGAAACAATGATCACCTGCGAAAAAGATTGAATACGTTTTCATTATCTCATTTCGATTTATAGATCTCTGTATTGTGCTATATTCTCTTTCCAGTATTATATCCAGAAATATCTTTGTAACCTTAGCATTTCCAACTACACAAGGAATGAAAATGGTTTTCTCATATATGTAAAAGCACTAGAGATGAAATTTTGCCAGCAAAGTTTGTCGATTGTAATATGAAAGCTTGGTGCATGGCAATTTTGCGAATGTTGATAATCACGAGCCATGAGGCAAATGATTTGGAAAAAAATGTCATGGGCGAATTTGCCGAACAACAAAATCCTTGAATATTAAGCCTGAATTTTTATGTCCATTAGTATTCGACATGACTATTTCACGAGAAAATTTTTTTAAAAGTAATATAGTCATCATAGTGGCTCATTTTTCGAATGAATGGAGGACAAATGCGTCAAAGCCTCCATCTTCAATATACTGATATATGCTAAATATTAATTTCCTAAGCTATCGTGAATTCGAGAAACGTCAAAAATTTCATCATACAGGGTGATTTATTGGGAAATTCGCATACAATCATGGTATTTTATGGGTCTACCATTCTTTGTAACCATGATACAACCTGGTTTACTAATTTTCTCAATTTTTTGAATTAATTTTAACTTATCAACCACCCCATACATTTTGTGATATTTGATTCGTATGTTCAATGTCAGGAGTGCTATCGAATACCATAATAAAAAATTTCTCATTCCAGGTCCGCCTCGAAAAAATTAAATGAGTAGGTTTCGAGTCGAAACAACACCCTGTATATGAATATTTTGAAATCTTGTTTCAAAAAAATCAACATGCATATGATGCACTAGTTGGGAATCTCTCGAAGGACTTAAGGGATAATTACAAGAATGTAAATTCTTCTGAAAGATCTCCCGTAAATTTGCACTTTATTTTTTTATTGTCCATCTCAAATTTTCTTGAGAAAAATAATTGTACCTATATTTCCCAACATTCGTAGGATGTGCAAGACTGGATCCTATTTGTTCAATCAGAAAGTGTACGTTGATATACGTCCATTCAACGTACATTTTTGGATCAACGTAAATTATTCATGATTGTACATCTATTGGAAGTTCGGATCTGGATCTAAATATCTGCTTCCTACGAATGTTCAGAAATTTATGGATGCTCGAAAATGAGATATCCAGTTGTCGTACAGAAAAGTATAATTTCTAGGAACAGATATTTCGATCGATTTCTGAATATCCAAAAGATGTTCAATAACGTACGTATATGGATGTTCGACGGACGTCCCTTATTGAAAGTGCATTGGGCTTCCTATGGATATACAGGAATGTACAATTTTGGAGAATTCTTGTTGATCCAGAAATGTACATCCACTGGACGTACATTTGCTTATTGTAGAAATAAGATCCGGCCCTGTACATCCTACGAATGTTGAGAAATGAATAATTATTGATGCTTGAAAATGATACATCCATTTGTCGTAGTCGTACAGAAAAGTACGACATACGTTCAAAAAAATCAACATGCATATGATGCACTAGTTGGGAATCTCTCGAAGGACTTAACGGATAATTACAAGAATGTTAAATTCTTCAACAAAAATCATCTTGCATCAATGGAAGTCGAAAGAATCAAAGGACTACTTGAAATTCAAGCATTGAAGAGTGAAAATGAGGCTCTGAAGGGGGAAAATGATGAGCTAGGGAGGAGACTCGAAGATGCTGAACGCCGGGCGAACAAGAAAAATATTATAGTTTTTGACTTAGCGAGAGATTCTAATCTGACAGCGGAACTTCTCTGTGGTGAATTAAATCGTTTGTTAAAAACTGAAATCGAAACATCAAATATAAGTGACTACTATACATTGGGAAAATCTACAAATTGTCCAATAAAGATAGAGTTCGTATCATACCAGACGAAAAGGATTATTTTCAACCACGTAAAGAACTTGAAGGGTACTGCTGTGTCAATATCAAATGATTTAACGCTGAGACAGCGCCAGGAAGAAAAGAGGCTCAGGTCTTTTCTGTTGAAGGCTAGAGCAAATTCCACAGAAAAATCTTACATAAGAGGCAATAAACTGGTGGTGGGTGGAGAAGTCTATGGTTTGGAGGATCTGGAGAGTTCTGAGGAAGAGAATAAACCAAACAGTGCTCCAGAGACTCCTACAACGGAGGGTGGGGGTCAAAACGGATCTGAGCAGTTGATTCTAGTGCCTGGACCATCGACTACGAGTAGAGGAAATCGTATAGAAAAATTATTGACGCCACATATAACGACACATAAAAAGAAACTCCTTCGTAAAAGGAAATCACCTCAAAAGGAATATTCGAGTGGCATGAAACTCCGTCAGAAATCGGCCACAGATAAGTAAATTATTTCAAAAGTCGTCCTACACGATAGCAGCTTAAAGGAGAGAAAAGGGAAAAAAAAAACAAGAAAAAAAAAAAAAAATTAACAAAAAAAAATCTTTTCGGGATACAGGGGAATATAATTTATTTAAAAAAAAATGAACAATTTCATAGAACAGTATCAGAATGAAGATTACAATACCATAGTCATTGATGATATGAAGGAACTGAACTCTATGGGGTTGAGCGGGGAACTAAAAATTCTAACAGTGAACATCAGGAGCATAAGGAAAAATTTTAATGAATTCGAGGCGTTTTTGGAGACATTTACCACCGCTTTTGACATCATAACATTGACTGAGACGTTCAAGGTGGAAGACTCAAGATTATTTAAGATAAGAGGATACGATCACGTCTATAATGAAGGTAATTACAACAAAAATGATGGAGTGATAGTGTACGTTAAAAATGGCATTGATTTTGAATACTCGAATATAAAAATTGGTAATATTACAGCGTTGGAATTAAATATAGAAAACATAGCGAGAAACATAAGGCTCACTGCGATATATAAGTCGCCACATTACCCCATCGCAGAGTTCAATAAAGACTTATCACTATACCTAGAGAAAGAGAAACATGTTACTTATCATATTCTTACTGGCGACATGAATATAAATCTTCTATCCCACGAAATTCAAATAGAAGAATACAAAGGCATTCTAAGTATGTATGGATTCACATCACTCATAAATAAAATTACTCGTCCAGATAGCCGTTCATGTCTGGACCATTTCTTCGTAAAGGGTATAAGTCCAGAAAACTCTAGTGTGGATGGTGTCATTTTGCGAAATCTGATCACTGACCACTTTCCTGTGTTATTATTTACTAATAAAAAACTAATAAGACAAAACGTGAAAAAAATTGTTTGCAAAAAATATATAAACTATGATAAATTAAGAAATCTTCTTGAAAACGAAAAATGGCATGAAATATACAATTATGATGATATGAATTTAATGACTGAAAAATTCATTGATATATTACAAAAATTCACGAACGAGAGTACCACTACCATAAATATAAAAAAAGGTGAGCGAATTAGAAAAGAATATATCACCACAAAAATTTTGGAAGAAATAAAAAATAAACAGAATTTATATAATGAAACGAAAAAAGATCCAAAAAATATTCAATTAAAAAATGATTACTCCAGAGCAAAAAATATATTACATAAACTTATAAGGGAAGCCAAAACAAAATATTGTGAAAAAAACATAAAAGCAAACGTGAATGATTCAAAGGCACTAAGGAATTGCGTAAATAAAATAACTAATGATGGCAAATCAAAAACGAATATAAATTACATCGAAACTGATGATAACGTAAAGATCGAGAGTAGTCAGGAGATGTGCGAGCATTTCAATGAATACTTCAGTAAAATAGGAGAAAATTACGCTAATAAAATATCTGTGCCAAACGATTTCACAGAAAGAAACAAATATGTAGATAAAACATTCTTCTTGCTACCAACCGATAAAGAAGAGGTAGTGAAAACTATAAAAAGTCTCAAATCGAAAAAATCAGGCGGACATGATGGTATAAGAGCAGAAACTTTAAAGGAAATACAAAAAGAAATATCTGAGCCACTTACTTACATAATGAATAAGATCTTTGAAAAGGCCTGTTTCCCAAATATACTGAAATTAGGAGTAGTTAAACCCTTATTCAAAGGTGGTGATAGAAGTCGTATGGTAAACTATAGACCAATTACTCTAATTTCCAATATAGCTAAAATCCTTGAAAGATTGATAAAGGTTCGAATGGAGGCATGAACAAATATGATATCATATCAGGAAATCAGTTCGGGTTTCGTTCAGGTATGTCGACCGAAGACGCTATACAGAAAGCAACAGCGAAAATATATGAAAACATGGACAAAAAAATTCCAACTCTGGCAATTGTAATAGATCTGGCAAAAGCATTCGATACCGTCACCCATGACAAGCTGTTAGAGAAACTCGAAAGGTATGGTTTTCGAGGTAAAATGCTGGATCTCCTTAAAAGTTACTTGTCGGATAGAACTCAAATAGTGAATTTAAATGATAAATACAGCAAGAAATGTCAGATTAACTATGGAGTGCCACAGGGAACTGTGCTCGGACCGCTTTTGTTCATTCTGTATTTGAATGGTATCTTCGAAATGGACAGTGGAGGACAGATTATTGGTTTCGCAGATGACTTGCTGATTTTGTTTCAAGATGAAACATGGGAAAGCCTGAAAAGACAAGCATCAAATGAATTTAAGGAGCTGGTTAAATGGTTTAGGATAAATAAACTTACAGTTAATACAAGCAAGACTAAATACCTAACATTTACCTCAAATAGAAAAGGAACTCCGAATTTAGGAGATTTAGAAATAGATCCTCAAATGAATATTGCGAAAACACAGGCAACAAAATATCTAGGAATAATTATAGATGAAAACCTCAGATGGGATGAACAAACGTCATATATCTCGAGAAAACTGAGAGGCATCCTTTATAGATTCAAATTCATAAAAGAAAGCATAAATTCTGTTGAACACCTAAAAATGATATATGATGCATTAGTAGTTCCTCAGCTCACATATGGTATAATAGGATGGGGGGGTGTTCTAGACCGGCACAAAAAAAGTATTGATACACTACAAAAATGTATACTAAAAGTTATGTACGGAAAAAGAATCACATTCTCTAGCGAGAAAATATTCCAGATATCTAAAGCACTTGACTTAAGATTAATCTTTGCTCACAGAATTCTCATCAATATTCAGAAAAATAAAATTTCCATCACAAAGAGAGAACATAAATACCCAACTAGAGCAGAAGAAAATAACTACAAAACAAAGAGAGCAGAAAAAAGAATTGGACAGAGGTGTAGTTCGTATTTAGCTCCAAGAATATACTCCGTTATACCGGAAGATATAAAAAAAAACAAAAATAAATCTAAATTCAGTAAAGATGTAAAGAGATGGATGATTGAAGGAAATCGGGATTTCATAAACAATATGATAAATTCCAGGACCGGATGATTGAAGCCGAAGAGGATAATAAAACCGATTAAGACGAGAAAATGGAAAGGAAAGAGGAAAAATTCACATGAAAAATCACTAACTCAGACAAATATATCTTATAACGAGTCAAGGCACCAAATAAAGTGAAAGTTTTTTTTTTATCATAATCATAAATAAACGTAATTTATATCAGTTAGGTATTAATATTAAAAAAAAAAGGAAAAATAAGACAAAATTATTGTTGATTTGTTCATAACCGTATAGAATAAGATTTATTTTTTGCTGTACACAGTCGTTCACCTCCGAGTGAATACTCCACAGCTGTAATTTCGGGTTTATCTGTAATGCGTTGCTGAATAAACTCTATTCTATTCTATTCTATTCTATTCTATTCTATCTCATCATTCTTAATATTTGAAACAGGAAATATTCATACTGAATGCAATTATACGGTATTATATACCTACATGTATTTGATTCTTATACGAAAGAAATTCATAACAAGGGCAGACCTGTACTAAAGCGACTGATACTTGATCTTGATGATATGTCCATTGAGTTTCGAGAAAAAATATGAAATAGGTAAATTTTAATTTCTCAACTTGCGAACTTTCGATGAAAATTCTGAAGTTATAACGTCTTCGGGGCTAGGAGTTGTGACGTCATCGATGTTTTTCTGAATACCGAAATGTCATATGTAATACCGAATACACTCTGTATATGCTTCCAGCTACTCAGTTTCCTACCCGGTATAGCAAAAAAATTTTTTTTATTGAAAACAGAAAAATGGTACAAGTTTATCACAACACAAAAACGAAAATATAATAATCTTAATATAATGGTTGTTCATTGCACTGTGGAATAAGAATGGGGCTTCAGGCGATGCTAGAGAAGCTTCTTCATCCCCAAAATTTGAATGTCTGAAATATTTGATTAGAGAGGAAGACGCTGCATTAACTATTTTTTTATGTTTGTAACAACATTTCTCCAAATACAATGCTGAATTGACCCTCCGTACATTGGATAATCAAGTTTTGTTTTTTTAGGGAATGAAAATTCTTCTGAAAGATCTCCCGTAAATTTGCACTTTATTTTTTTATTGTCCATCTCAAATTTTCTTTAGAAAAATAATTGTACCTATATTTCCCAACATTCGTAGGATGTGCAAGACTGGATCCTATTTGTTCAATCAGAAAGTGTACGTTGATGTACGTCCATTCAACGTACATTTTTGGATCAACGTAAATTATTCATGATTGTACATCTATTGGAAGTTCGGATCTGGATCTAAATATCTGCTTCCTACGAATGTTCAGAAATTTATGGATGCCCGAAAATGATATATCCAGTTGTCGTACAGAAAAGTATAATTTCTAGGAACAGATATTTCGATCCATTTCTGAATATCCAAAAGATGTTCAATAACGTACGTATATGGATGTTCGACGGACGTCCCTTATTGAAAGTGCATTGGGCTTCCTATGGATAAACAGGAATGTACAATTATGGAGAATTCTTGTTGATCCAAAAATGTACATCCACTGGACGTACATTAACGTACAATTGCTTATTGTAGAAATAAGATCCGGCCCTGTTCATCCTACGAATGTTGAGAAATATAGGTACAATTATGGACCCTCGAAAATGATACATCCAGTTGTCGTACAGAAAAGGACAATCTCTGGAAGCAAATAATTGACATACAAATCTGAACATCCAAAAGATGTACAATCATGGATAATTCACGTTAATCTAAATATATTGCTGAATAACCATGCTGATTGTAGAAATAAGATACGTTCCTGTACATCCTACGAATGAGAAATGAATAATTATGTTTTTCATCAATTGGATGTATTTACCCTTTTTTGTTTACTTTGTATACTTTTATTTGATTTTGCAGGGTTTACAAAAAGCAATCGAATCGTTCACATAATTACGTTTCGGGCTGTGCCCTTTTTCAAATTTATAAAATTACATAACAAAAACAAAAACAAATAATAGAATTATGATTAATTGGAACGAGTAGCTGAGGTTATTTTTCTTCTTCTTATGTTGGACTCAAGTTCTTCTCTTCTTTTTGGCGTTGTCAATGATTGTCGAGTATATGGAACTCAGGTTTCTCATGTCCGTTCTGTCATTGATGGAATTGACATCTTGTTTAATATGAATCATTTCGAGGAATTCCCTTGGTTTTAGATTCTTTTCTTTGTCCGATATTTTTGTTTTCCCGAAGTCAAAAGAATGCTGGTTTTCGATGCTGTGTTTGTATAGGGCTGTCGGCGCCTTTGAGTACTTATGTCCCTTCAGTCTGTCCTTTAACTTCTGTTGTGTTTGTCCCACATAAACGCCTGCACAGTCATTACATGGTATCCTATATACAACGTGTGAACATTCCTCCTTGGGGGTTGGTGCTTTTAGTCTAGAATATACCTGTTTTATTTGTAAGTGTGGTATATGTGCTATTTTGATGCTACTTTACGGTCGAAGTATATTTTCGATTTTTTCGGATAATTGTGGAATATATGGTATTGCTATGTATGTTGTCGGTTCCTTCTTTGTTGTCGTATCAAGTGTATTGTATAATTTATGTGTTCGCTGTTTCAATATCCTTTTGATCTTATTTATCGGGTGATTGTTTTTCGTTAGAAGTGTTATTGTTTCCTCTAGAATTGTTGGTCTATATGTTGGTGATGTTTCACTGTACACCAACATACCCACAGAACTGGTTCCAATAATAATAGAGTAAAAATGGCCCTTAATAGAACCACATACATGCATACCAAAAGACGAATTCATTAAGGGAGTTGAACTTACGTTAGAAACTTGTTACTTCCAATACAAAAACGTGTTCTATCTACAAATATATGGAGTAGCGATGGGTATCCCAATAGCAAGCACAATTGCACAACTAGTACTCGAATAGCTTGAGGAAGAAATATTAGCCAATTTAAACTACGACATAACAATCTTTGAAAGATACGTCGATGACTGCCTAATAATAACATCTGAACAACAAGTCCGAGAAATCCTAGCACACCTTAATGGATTTCACAATAAAATACAATTCACCATAGAAAAGGAGAAAAACAATTCAACCAATTTCCTCGATATCACCATTATCAGGAATAACAATAAATTGGAAACCAAATTATACAGGTAACCAACGAACACAGACAGGATATTGGATTACAACTCAGCACACAGTGAGAGGCAAAAAAGGGCAATTATAAAGAACTACATAGACAGAGCAACAAAGCTAACATCACCAACATATAGACCAACAATTCTAGAGGAAACAATAACACTTCTAACGAAAAACAATTACCCGATAAATAAGATCAAAAGGATATTGGAACAGCGAACACATAAATTATACAACACACTTGATACGACAACAGAGAAGGAACCGACAACATACATACCAATACCATATATTCCACAATTATCCGAAAAAATCGAAAATATACTTCGACCGTACAGTAGCATCCAAATAACACATAGACCACACTTACAAATAAAACAGGTATATTCTAGACTAAAAGCACCAACCCCCAAGGAGGAATGTTCACACGTTGTATATAGGATACCAGTTAATGACTGTGCAGGCGTTTATGTGGGACAAACACAACAGAAGTTAAAGGACAGACTGAAGGGACATAAGTACTCAAAGGCGCCGACAGGCCTATATAAACACACCATCGAAAACCAGCATTCTTTTGACTTCGGGAAAACAGAAATATTGGACAAAGAAAAGAATCTAAAACCAAGGGAATTCCTAGAAAAGATTCATATCAAACAAGATGTCAATTCCATCAATGACAGAACGGACATAAGAAACCTGAGTTCCATATACTCGACAATCATTGACAACGCCAAAAAGGAGAGAAGAACTTGAGTCCAACATAAGAAGAAGAAAAGATTGGAACATAACCTCAGCTACTCGTTCCAATTAATCATAAATCTATTATTTGTTTTTGTTTTTGTCATGTAATTTCATAAATTTGAAAAAGGGCTCAGCCCGAAACGTAATTATATGAACGATTTGATTGCTTTTTGTAAACCCTTCAAAATCAAATAAAAGTATACAAAGTGAATAATTATGGATACTCTAAAATGATACATCCAGTTGTCGTACAGAAAAGTACAATTTCTGGAAGCAGATATTCAGATCCAGATCCGAACTTCCAATAGATGTACAATCATGAATAATATAATTTACGTTGATCCAAAAATGTACGTTGAATGGACGTACACTAACGTACAATTTACGATAGTACAATAAAGATCCAGATTTGTGTATCCAGAAGATGTCCAATAAGAAACGCATATAGATATTTGTCCAACATCCCTTATTTAAAGTAAAATGGACATCCATAAAACGTCCATTTATGAACGTACAGTAAAGGTCCAGAAATGTACATCCATTGGACTTCCATGTAAGGTCTGTGGATATTTGTACTTCATTTGGATATAAAATGGACGTCTATTGGACGTCATGTGCTGTATGGAAAGCTTGTTGGAAAGGACATTCAATTTTGTGTGTATTTTTCAGATAATTGTGCTTTTTGAAAATTTGATGTACAGGGTGTTTTACAAGATGTGAAATAAAAAAACTCTCAGTACGGACCCGCGCTATCAAAAAATCTTTATAATTGAATCATCGTCATTTTCCAATGCTTTTATTTGTTGACATTCCCATGAAAACCTATAAAGGTGTTCAAGAGTTATGCCGACTAAAAGTTTTCGATGACATACTTACATAAAACATCTCTCGAATGAATATACTCAGGACATATTCCGAAAACTGATTCAGACTTTCCAAAATGTCCTGCATCTGCACTGAAAGCCTGTGCAATTATCCGTAAAACACCCTGTCCCCCTTCTACTTTCTTCGTTCTGTTCAGGTATATCAACCCATTTATCCATGAGAGAGATGGTTTTTGAACATATAAAATGTTTAATTCCCAGGACATTCCTGCAGCTGCAGTTGTAACATCAGGGAGTTGTATATTACGTGTCAAAATAGGAATGAATATCCGATGCGAGTGAATCATCAGAGTATCGATTTTTTATGCTAACCGAGATACAGATTAATATACTATAAAATTTTTCATTTACCAGTTTTTGGTGGTGGCCATCTAGAATTTGAAACTTTTTTAGTAGTGTACTGTATTCAACTAGTCTAACCTAATCTACAGGTTGAGTCAAAAATGTGTACCTACTCAGCTTTCTGGGGGTGATAGTACATTGAAAAAAAGGTATAGTTTGATAAATAAACTCATGGCCTAAAATGCATATTGAGAAAGATAAAAACTTCCAAAGTTGATAAAATTGAAAAGAATTCTCCGCATAAGTTCTAAACGGTATATTCCACCAGATTGAAATTTCGTGCATAAATGTATTTCTTAAAATACATTTTTTTTGATTACATTTCTACATTTCTGATGTTGTTATAACGGGTGTTTTTAGAGGGTGAATCGTGATTTTTTGCGACAACTTCTTTGGTTGTATTCGTTTTGATGAAAAAAATTGAAGCATTCTATGGAGCGAAGAAAATTACATGAAGAAGGTACTCTTATCCAAATAAAAAAATTGAATCGTTTTCGAGATATTTGACTTTATGTAGTCACATGATGTCAGCAGATTTTTTCATCGCGAGACTCATCGATAACGGTATTTCAGCAGGCCATGATCAATTTTGTTTTTAATTTTGACGTTTATGTCATGAACATTGTTGTAGTTAATTTCTCATGTGGTTTTTCTGCTTATTTTTTGCTATTTTCAACTGGAATTTTAAGAAATGGGAGGTTATTCGTTCTCTGAACAAACTGATATGCTTTTGATGCTTGGCGAGTGCTTCGGAAATGCAAATGCTGCTGTAAGTTTTATGCAGAGATGATTATATCATCGACAAAATTCAGAACAGAATTGTTCATGGCTTGCTGAAATATCGTCATCGATGAATCTCGCGATGAATGAATCTGCTGACATCATGTGACTACAAGAACTCAAATATCTCGAAAACGGTTCGACTTTTTGTATTTGGAGAAGAGTACCTTTTTCATGTAATTTTCTTCGCTCCACCGAATGCTTCTATTTTTTTCAACAAAACGAATACAACGAAAGAAGTACCAAAAAAATTATGATTCACCCTCTAAGAACACACTTTCTAACAATATCATTAGGATGATATCATTAATTCCTTTAAAATATCAGTTTTTCACAAGGACTGGCACGGAATAGACAACATATTTATCGACGTATCAGATCAGTACATATCTTTTACGATAGCTTGCATTTATAGGCCTCGTCCTTGTGTGGAGCACAAGTTACTCACTGAGTTTCTGGAGGAAATGACACATTCGTGCCGCAATATCCTAGTAACTGGTGATTTTAACTGCCCTGATATACAATGGCCCCTCACCAGACTCCCCTCGGCAAATTCACCATCATATCCATTCGCTGACCTCATTCTCAGAACTGGACTCCAACAGATAGTGCTCAAACCCACCAGATACAGGCATGCTCAGACTCCTTCAACACTGGATCTCATCATCACATCTGATAGCAATCTCCTGTCAGATCTACTATATATGTCACCACTCGGTAAATCGGATCACGTGGTCTTGAGATCTGAGCTGCAGTTTTGTTATCCCTGTACAACTAAAGAGAATATCAAAATCTCCAAAAGGACAGATTACGATGGAATATCTCCGATTTTGAGGTCTTATGATTGGTCGGATTTCTTCTCTGTTGATGATGACATCGATATTCTCTGGGAGAGATTTCTAACAATCGTCCAGAATGCTGTATCCTCCAACACACGATCTTTCTCAGTGAAACAGAACCCAAAGAAACCCTAGATAACAGGCAGCCTTTTCAGGTCCATCAGGGTGAAGAAGTCTCTTTGGCAACGCTTCACTCGAAGTAAATCTGAGTCCGATTACCTCAATTATTGCACTCACTGCAACCACTTGACGTCATCTATCCGGGCTGCCAAGAACAAGTTTTAGAGTGATTTGGTGTCGAAGGGAAACAGAAAGTGTCCCCTGACATCGTTAAGAAGCATCTTTCAGCCTTGAACGTCTCCGCAGCTCCAGGAAGTGATGATATTACATGTCTTCTTCTTTCCCGATGTTCTGATGCTTTCGCAGAACCCCTCTACTTCTTGTTCCAGAAATCTCTCCTCACTTCGACTCTTCCTTCTCAATGGCACTCAGCAGCTGTAACTCCTGTTTTCAAGAGTGGGGATAAGACCTCCCCTTTAAACTACCGCCCCATCAGCCTCGTATCCTCCGTCTCCAAGGTTCTCGAAAGAATAATCACTGACCACATTCTCGAATTTGCAATATCCAACAAATTGATACCTGATCAACAACATGGCTTTCTTCCGGGTCGTTCTACCCTTACGAATCTCCTCGTGGCAGTGAATGACTGGACCAAATCTATAGACGCTGGTATTCCAATTGATGTTATATACTTAGACTTTGCAAAAGCGTTTGACAAAGTACCACACCGTCACCTCATTCATAAGCTGGAGCACTTGGGAATACGAGGACAACTCCTCTCTTGGATTGATTCATTCCTCAACGATAGAACATTCAGGGTCAGGGTTGGTGGTGTTTTCTCCGATCTTGCTACGAAAGTCACAAGTGGAGTTCCTCAGGGTTCCGTTCTCGGTCCTATCCTCTTTCTACTGTACACGTCGGATCTACCCAGTCTATTTGACTCATGTTGCCTTCTCTTCGCTGACGATGCAAAGTTGTACAGAGCTCCTTCACTTTCTCCCAACCAGCTACAATTGGACCTTGACAAGCTAGTGCAGTGGGCTGAGGAATGGCAGTTGCCTCTTAATGTTGCCAAATGCTGTGTGCTGCACATTGGACGGAATAATCCGAGGATTCAGTATACGTTGGATCGACAATTTCTTACCGAGGTTCGTAGTCATCGGGATCTTGGTGTGCTCATGAATTCTGACCTAGACTGGTCGGAGCACATCGCTGAGGTCTGCGGTGGAGCCAAGAGGACCACTTACCTCCTTCAGAAAACTTTTGGGGGCTGCAGTATCCAGGTTGCAAGGTTGCTGTACACTTCATATGTGAGACCACTCATGGAGTATGCTGGACCAGTATGGTAGGTCAAACTGAAGTCCGACTCTGAACTTCTTGAGTCGGTTCAGAGGTGGTGCACAAGGATCGCATTTTCGTTCCACGCTCGACCCGACTACCTCACAAGATTAAGGTTGTTTGAGCTGTCCACCTTCGAGGACCGGCGTATCAGGGGTGACATGTTGGTGACGTTTAGAGCGGTGCACAATTTTTTTGGCGTGGACCTTCGGCACTTGTTCGCGTTGAATAATAACAGTCTTCGTGGCCACAAATACAAGTTGGCCAAGGAGCCATTCAGGACCACTTGCCGGATGAATTTTCTCTCCAACAGAGTCTTCAATGTTTGGAATCGTGTTCCGGGAGAGGTGGTAGGTGCAACATCTGTGAATGGGTTTAAAAACGGGTATGATCGGTGGAAGGAGAGATTTTCCTTGCGGGTTGAGAGTTAATTGTTTTTTGTTTTTTTTTTCTTTTTTTTTTCTCACTTTGGTTTCATCCTATTTAGGTGTAGGCTACTAGTTTGTAAGCAGAATATTTTTTTTTCGCTGTTTTTTTGAGTGTATAGGTGTTTACCTCCACTTTTATTGTAATATAATAATAATAATAATAATAATCTGACGGATGAAACGGTTTTAAATCCTTTACATGAATATTGGTGATTTTCTTACCACTGTCATCTTTCAGGTCATAAACAACGGGTGAAATCACTTTCACAATGGTATACGGACCAGAGAACTTCGGAGCCAACTTGGCTGCAAAGCTATCAACGGCGGACGACAGCGGATTAGCACGGCGCAGAACTCTATCACCGACATGGAAACGAACTTCTCTTCGACGGAGGTTGTAATGGTGAGCTTGCTGCTCAAATGCACGGTACAACCTGGTATTGACAAACTCATAGGCCTCCTGAAGATGACGGATTGTTCTGTACGGTGAGTAAGATTTACTCTACTTTCTTCTGGGCTTCTGTTTGTCTCCTCGGTGTCTTCGTCTTGGGTGTTTGACGAGTAGATTGCCTTTGGAACTGTTAATTCCCTTCCATAGTTCAGAAATGCCGGTGTGAATCCTGTAGATTCTTGTTTTGCGGTATTCAGGGCGAAAGTTAGTTCACCTAACTTCTCATCCCAAGTACGGTGGTCGGCTTCACAGAACTGACCTATCATAGTCTTCAACGTACGATTGGCTCGTTCTACGGCGTTACACTGTGGTGTATACGGAGGGGTGAAACGGTGAGCAATGTTTAGCTCTCGGAGACTGTTTTTGAACAGTCTACTGTCATACTGTACCCCGTTGTCAGATATCACCAGTTTCGGACAGCCATATCGGAGTATAACCTGTTCATATAGGGCTGAGTAAACGGTTTTGGCGGTGGCTTTCCGCAACGGACGGCATTCAACCCACTTCGTGAAACGGTCCTGCATCACCACTACGTAAGAATTTCCCTTCTTGGAACGGGGAAGTGGCCCAACCACATCTGTACAGACCTCTTGGAACGGTGCATCAGTCATTCTATGTGGTTGCATTTTTCCAGGCGTCTTCTGTTGTGGTACTTTGTACCTTTGACAGGATGGGCAGTTTCTTACGTATTTTGCGACATCTCTGAACATCCCTGGCCAGTAATAATTCCGGGCTAGCCGAGAGATGGTTTTGAAGATTCCCAGGTGACCAGCTAATTCCGAATCGTGATTTTCTTTCAGGACCTCCAGTCGTTATTCGGTGGGTACACAGAGCTTCCATGGTTGTCCGGATCCAACTTCAGTAAAGTCGGAAGAGTCCCAGAAGTGACGATACAGTTTCCCATCCTCAACGGCGTAGTCAGGGAAATCTTCTGGGTCTCTTTGTACCTCTTGGAGCTTTTTGTTGTACCAACTGCAGCGAACTTCGACGTCGGCCAGGCATACGGAATCCACAGACGGTAACGGGTTTCGGGACAGACTGTCGGCGACTTTGTTCAGGGCACCTTTCCGGTATTGGACTTCAAAGTCGAATTGCTGAAGGAAAACGGCCCATCGAGCAATTCTTCCGGACGGTGACTTGATGGAATTCAGCCATTTCAGACTCATGTGGTCGGAAATTACGGTGAAATGAAATCCTTCCAGGTATGGTCGCAGTTTCTCTATCGAGAAAACGATGGCGAGACATTCCTTTTCGGACACGAAGTAATTTCTTTCGGCGGTGTTCAAGGTACGGCTGACATAGGCGATCACCCTTTCCTCTCCATCAAGAACTTGGGTCAGGGCTCCTCCAAGGCCTACGTCACTGGCGTCTGTTTGCAGGACGAACGGTTGATTGAAATCCGGACAGGCCAGTATCGGTGATTCGGTCAGTTTTTGTTTCAGGAGGTCGAACGCTTTTTGTTGTTCCTCACCGCACTTCCAACGTGGTTTCTTCTTTAACAGGTGAGTTAACGGTGAAACGACATCGGAAAAGTTCTCTATAAAACGGCGGTACCAGCTAGCAACTCCCAGAAAACGGCGCAATTCACGGATGGTTTTCGGCGCTGGGAATGCTACGATAGAGGAAACTTTATCCGGGTCGGTACGGATTCCTTCGGAGGTAACGACATGTCCTAGGTATTTTAGGGATTTTCTCACAAAGTCACACTTTTCGGGATTGAGACGAAGATTGGCTTCTCTCAACCGCCGGAACACTTCTCTTAGGTTCTCCAGGTGCTCCTCGAAAATCTCCCCCAGGACAACTATATCGTCCAGGTAAGCGAACGCCTCCGGTTCCATTTCTGGGCCAATAACGGTATCTAAGAATCTCTGGAATGTGGCTGGACTAGCGTGAAGACCAAACGGCATGACGGTGAACTGGAATAATCCCCTTCCTGGAACTGTGAAGGCAGTAATCGGACGGCTTTCATTTGCTAACGGTATCTGCCAGTATCCTTGTTTCAGAACCAGTGTGAAGATGTACTTGTCCTTACGCAGTTTATCCAGAATCCCAGAAATGTACGGTAACGGGTAAGCATCTTTTACAGATACTTGGTTGACGGCACGGCAGTCGATGCAAAAACGGTATTTTCCGTGTTTCTTCCTGACCAATACTACCGGTGAACTCCACGGTGACTTGGAGGGTTCAATCACTCCCTCAGCCAGCATACGGTCTACTTCCTGATTGAAGATCTCCTGCATTTTCGGGTTTAGGGGTCGGTATCGTTGTTTGATCGGTTCGGTGCCCGGTTTCAGTTTGATCTTATGTTCAATCAGGTCGGTTGTACCATATAGGTCTTCAAACTTCTTTAATTCCTCTTTCAGAAACGCTTCCAGCTCCTGTTTCTGAGACTCCGTCAGCTCCAACAAGTGTTCTGCGGCGGTGTGAACTTCTGCGGTGGTTTCGACGGGAGTCATCGGTTTCGAGATCAGACGGCCTTCCAGAAAGCACTCGGCGGTACTGAGGTTTACGGAAAACTTGAAAGTCGACAGAACATCCATCCCCAGAATAATGTCAACCGGTAAGTTTGGTACCAGTAAGAATTTCAAATCAGGCAGTGTGTAATCGGGAATTTGCACGGTGGTGGTGTACAGTTTCGGTGTGACGGTGGTTTGTCCGTTCGCTAATACTGCGAAACTGTTGTGCATTGTTTGTCCTGTGATTCCTTTACTTTCACACTGATCGGATACGGCCTGACTGCAGAAACTCCTGGTCGCTCCGGTATCTATCAGTGCCCGGAAGTGTTTGCCGGCTATTCTGACCTCTACTAACGGACGGTTATCATTACAGGTAGTCGGTGCCAGTGGAGTCAAGATTCCGGGAGATGTGGTCGACTCCGCCTCCAATCTCCCCTTCAGTTTCCCGAACACGGACAGTCTCGTGAGAGAATATTTTCCCTCTGGCATCGAGAACAGAAGATTTTCGGTGGCCTGCGACATTCTGGACGGCGGGGTGGCGGTGTTGCAGGTCTGGATCGACCTTCGGACCTGTATCCAGAAGTCGGACGGTGTGATTCCTGTCGCTGGGCTATTGACTCTCTGGACTTGGGTGGCTCTGGACGGTTTTCCCTCGGCGGAGAAAGTCGTGCCTGGTTGGCTTGTGGCGGCGGTACTGATTCTCTGTGATCGATTGTTTGGTGAACCTGCTCTCCGGTGTCCATAGAAAAACTTGCTTAACATCGGTTCAGTTGATGGGGACTGTACGTCAGGTGAGGTTCTTCCACAAAACCTGGTTTGGAGGGTGGCCGGGTGTACTGGCTCATCTGCCACTGGACCAGTTCAAAAACTTTTCCCTTACGGAGAAGTTCATCATAAGTCTTGGTCTCCTGGAAGGCCAAGGCTTGCTGTAAGGGCGGGATCAACCTCTGTCGGATAAGCCGGATCTGCTCCACCTCGGATGTTTTTGCATAGGTGAGTTTCTGGAATAAGTTCTGCATCCGGGTAACATATAGAAGCAACTTTTCTTCAGGGCCTTGTGTTCGCCTTTTTATTTCCTCCAACAGATTCTCCTCGTAGTTAACTGGCAGAAATGCTTCTTTCAGTTGGTTGCTAAAATTCTCCCAGTCCTCGAAAGTACCTCTCCTGGGAATGAACCAATCCCTCGCATCCTTTCTTAGTAACTCATACACTGATTCGAAAACTTGCTCCAGGGATACCCTACGGGATTCAGCCAGCCTCTCCACCTCTTCAAGAAATCCAGTTACACTACCAGTGCCATCAAAGGAGATGTTCCATTTGTGCACCGGAACAGCTGGTACTGTTGATCGAGACTCTGGTTCCGATCTGGCAGGTGTTGTGATAATTGGCCGGTCAGAATTTATCCACGGTGCAGGTAAGTGTGGAAAAGACACCCTTCGTGTGGAATTAACCCATCTACTTTGTGTCGGGCCCTCAGGTGTTGCCGTCCCACAGTCCTGCGACTGTGTGAGAGGTATCGCTGGTAATTGTTGCAGTAATGCTCTACATGTCTGCCTTGTCTCATTCATGACCTGTTCTAATGTTCGATTCCTTACAGGTGTACCGGTACGTGAGACATCAACCACTGCAGGAGGGTCGACACCATCTCCTAAGTCGATAAGTGATGTCTCAACCTTTGATAACCTCTCCGGTTGGATCGGTGACATCCCAGGTGAACTGGGCACCTCCTCATCCAAAAGAGACCTCTGACCTCGGTTGGATGTCTGCGGCTGTTCACGATCACTCCTCCTACGCAGCTCCTCCAGTGTCTCCAACGCCTTATCTGTAGTCGCCTTCATTTGTTCAATCAATTGTAACTGTGTTGTGTCTGCGGTGACAATAAAGTTCAGCCTGCCTTGAATGTGTATTAATCTGGTGTAAATTCGCGAAAATTCGTTAGCCGCATTATTATGATTGAAGTTCTGAAGGGATTCCACCAAATCGGTGAGTTTATTTTGACAGATGTCAATCTCGGAGGCGGGACTCAATGCTGTTGGAGGTAGTAGAGGTTCATTAGACTGAAGCACCTGTCGTAGCAGACTCCGTTTAGTCATCACAGTACCGGGTATCGATTGTCCCCTCAGTTGTAATTCGAATGTGAGTTCATCACTGAGTAACCGGTTCACATCCATGTTCGACATATTATATTCAACTAAGTCCGATTCAGAACGCACCAATATTTCACACTCGGTATGTCTTTCACAATCCGTTCAAGTTCTAAGTCCAACCCGGTAAGTTAATCGTTAGCCAACCTATTCACTTAAGTTCGAAGTGGGTATCGGTGTACCCCAAACAAAAATTAAGTCTAAGTCCCGGTGTATCAGAAAAGAGTCTAAGTCCCGGCGCACCAAAAACAATCTAAGTCCCGATGTATCACAAAAAAAATTTTCAAAAATTTTTTTAAAGTCCAACCTTACCCGAAAAAAATTTCAATCAGTCCCACTAAAGTCCGAAAATATTTGAGAAATGCCGCACACAATCGCAAGTCACTTCGTATAGTCCGAAAATTTTCCTGAAATTCGAATAGCACCAAAACGCACAGGTTAAATTCCAAACAGTCTTTCAAGTTCAATAGCCAGAAAATAAATCACAATAATTGACTTTCAGTTTTCAGAAAAGTCATAAATAATCGGAAAGTTTCAACAGTACAGGTCAAAAGAAAATAGAAAACAGATAGATAGGTTATCAACAGGTAATAGGTGATTCCCTATTGAACTGATAGGTAAATCACACCTATTAAATTTTACCAATTGCGACAATAAATTTTCAATTTTTCAAAGTCCGGAAATTCACTCACCTTCAATGTGAAATTAAAACAGTTCAATTCAATAAATCAGAAATATGCAATTAGAAATCGGAAATAATTTTCACTGATATAACGGCGTAATAACAGTGCAGTTTTCAACAACTCAATACAGTAATCGGCAAAAAGAATAATCACAAATTATTTTCAACGGGGTTCAACGGTAGGAAAATTTTCAAAATATAGTCCAATTCAATTCACAGTATAACAGTTCAATATGGAGTGGCAGGGAATAAAACACAGTTCAAGTTTATTTTTCACAGTTTTCCGTTCAAGGAATAGTTACTCACTGTTCTGAGGTTTTACTCACTGTTTCGGGAATTCACTCACTGTCCGGTTAATGTCTCTCACCTCAGTTGTTTCCTGGTAGATTCTGAACGGTCCCTGCTCGGGCGCCATTTTTGTAATGGGTTTTCCTCGGTGTACTCGAGCGCCAGCTATTCTTTAAGGGAGAATAGCAAACCTACCCTGGCAGCTACTAGCCGGAGACAGGGTTCCCTGGTGTCTAGGGTGTTAGCGACGCACAATGATAGGCAGAATCAACAGATACAACTTTTATTTGTCGATTCGAAAAAGGGGAACACAAATGGCACTACTACAAAATTTTTACAGTGACTCGAAATCGGTGAAATTTACAGGGGCAAGACGGACGGAAGAACACTGGATCCGATCTCAAACGTTATACGGGGGTTAACGGACTAGTTCGCCAGCCAGAACCTGAGACGTACACTTGACGGACAGATATTGGACTTCAGCCAGGTTAGGAGCTGACAGACAGCACAGAATTACGACGGCTCACCCTTAGGCTCGTTCGGCACTCCCCGGGTATCCACACCAGCAGAATGCCTCCCTTACCGTAGGGGTGAACACAGGAACGTGTTAAAAGACGGGAACTGAGAAAAGGGTGCGCCACCCCAAAGTGTCCTCGGTACCCCCCGGGTATCCGCACCAGCAGGGTAATCTTTCTGTGAGTTGAGGTGACAGTGGTTCGTCCCATGACAGTTTCTGGAGCCAAAGTTCCTGCAACAACATTTTGGCCCTGATCGTGACAGGGGATACTAAACCAAGTGGATCAAAGAGTTGAGCGATATGAGATAACATAGTACGTTTAGTTACCACAGACCCAGATGAGCTTGAGTTGATCTTGAATAAGAAGTAATCCTCTTGAGGATACCAGAGTAGGCCTAAAAGTTTCGTTGAAGTAGGACAGTCGTCAAATGAGATTGGCGATGGTATCATTTCTTCCTCGGTTACCATCTTGAGCGTACTTGGAGAGTTCGATTGCCACTTTGCTAAGGGGAGGCCGCCCGCCATGCAGAGATTTTTCAAGTCGAGAGCGATTTCTGAGAGTTCTTCTTTCGTATCTGCACCACCATAGATATCATCAACATAGCGACCTTTGGTGAGTGGTGGAATGGCGAGTGGATACTTGTGACCTTCATCTTCGATGAGCTGGAGGAGGACTCGAATGGCCAAGAAAGGAGCAGCCTTGGTTCCATAGGTGACGGTGGTGAGGTGGTACGTTGCTATCTCATCTTCTGAGTTTCGCCAGAGAATGCATTGGAGATCCCAATCGTATGGATGCACCATGATCTGTCTATACATCTTCGTGATGTCTGTGGAAAACACAAATTTAAAGCGACGTACCCAGAACAATACATCAATCACATCTAACTGAAGTTTCGCTCCTGTGTGCATGATGTCGTTCAGTGAGAGGCCGGTTGAGGTGGGACTGGAACCATTGAACACTACTCGCAATTTGGTGGAGGAGCTGTCTGGCTTGAGAATTTCATGATGCGGCAAATAGTATCTGGGATGCGGGATGTCTGAGGGAGCCTTCTTCATGTGCTTGAGTTGTTCATATTCAGTGAGGAAGTCCTTGTAGAGCTGGCAATATCCTTGGTTTCTCTCGAACTTGCGAAATTGTCCTTGGAGGCATCGGAAGGCACGTTGTCTGGAAGATCCCAAAAGATTAGAAGATGATTTTAATGGGAGTCTTACCATGTATCGTCCAGAAGGAAGTCGAGAGTGAGTGTTCTTGAAGTGGTCTTCACATTCGTGCTCGTCAGCAGTGAGGCGACTTACGGAGGTGGACTTGACTTCTTGGTTCTCCTTTTTTGAAAATCATGTACGTCATGCCTTGTGTGAAAAATTCTGGGATTTTTCTCGGGTTCTCCAAAGCTGCATTTAGGAGTCGTGTCCAAAACTCCATGAGATTGGATATAGATATTGTCTATTCCGGCCGTCGTTTAATTTTTCATTTTCTTGACGGTCCGGTCACCGCGATATCTTCCTCCGTGATGACGACGGAATGCATTTCGGATAGATTTGTATGTATTTTCTTTCTGTTTCTATCCATGTGGCTTCGGTGTTGTGGCTTCTACTTTCTGACCATATGTTAGTCTAGTATTTTTCGAATTCTTTCAGTTCACAAGCTGTTGCTCTCGGACATTCTTGCTGGGGTCTATGATGTTCTCCCAGGTCTCCGAAGAACCTTTTTTGATTAGTGTTTAATTGATTATTTTTATAGTATCTCTTAGTTCTTTTATGGTATCTTCTTAATCTGCTGCCCAGGGCTGCCAGTTTTTGCTTTAAGGTCTCCATAGGAGTCGTGAGTTATTCTTTGTACTGAGCATCATTTCTATTTAATTTGAATTTTCTTGAATAGCACTGCACTTCCTTCCTCACATTCTTGCTAATATTCGCATCCGTCAGGTAAGAATGAATGATTCCTATTTCTTTCTGTAAGATATTGATTTTCTGTTCAAATTTCTCCTCCCAAGGGTTTTTTTTTGTTGGTGTGCTCTTTGCGTTTTCGTTACCGTCGGTGTTTGCAGTATACTGTTAGCAACCAGTAGACTTTGTGGCAGAGTTCTTCTAGGTTCTTTGAGCTATTTAGTATTTCACTCAGGGCAGTGTTCACGGTGTTCATTGTTGTTGTGGAAACCTTATTCCTCCTCGTCTTAGGGATTCGCTGTCTGTCTGCCATTCGGATTCCTTCCCACTTAGACATTCCTCCTGGAAGGAGGAATCGTATCTCACGTATCGTCTCGTCCGGCTCTGCCTCCACCGCCTGTTGTAGTAAAGCATCCCCATCGCCTCCGCTGTCCCGTACAGGAAGCAAGCTTAATCTATGTACGCTCCTTCGGATGTTGCCTTTCCTCATCATTGGAGAATTCTGAGCAGCAGCCTTCATTGCTTCTAGCTCGTCCGGAGAGAGTAGCTTGCGGGTTCTTATGTTTCGAATTGGGGCTATCAAGTGTTTCCCGGTGAACTTCTTGTCAGGATAGATCTCCTCCATCGTTTGTGACGTTTATATATATATATATATATATATATATATATATATATATATATATATATATATATATATATATATATATATATATATATATATATATATATATATATATATATATATATATATATATATATATATATATATATATATATATATATATATATATATATATATATATATATATATATATATATATATATATATATATATATATAATAAGTGTAGGTGTTGTGTAAATAAATGAGACGTCAACACAAAAGACAATTTGATTTACCCAGAGAACGTTACACTATAAAAGTGCACAGTATATTGGATGTAGCATTTTCATAAGATAATATTATTTCATGAATATGAGTTCTATAGAGAATATTCATATAAGACTTTACCTGAAACATGTTTCAGTTTTCAGTACATTTTTTTGATAGAGCTTTTGTCGGGTGGAACTTCTTGTGCTATGGTACAGGATATGGTCAGCACTGGTGTATCGCTCTTCGTTGCATAGGTGGAATATATTACTCTCCCCTGTAAAAGAAAATATAAAAATGAATGATAATGTAAAAACAGCTAATAATAATAATAACTGCATTGGCAACATGGCTAAGTTGGAGGAATATGTTACGGAATTACTCCGTCTGAAAAAAGACCAACTAATTGAAATTATTGTGAATAGAAAAGTTGCTGAAAGTGTTAACATCAGTGAAAAGCTTAAAGAATATATTTTGGATGGTTTTGGGCATCATTTTGGAGCTCCCGTGGGTGATACCAACAGATCTGCCGGGGATAACCTACAAAGTGATAGTTCGAATTCGGAGCTTGTAAATAAGCTGGAAGTCGCCAGTGTAGAAATAAAGTACCTCAAAGAGGCTTGCGGTCGACTAGAAAAGGTAATTGAGGATAAACAACTTATAATTGGTCTATTTGAAGATCGATTAGAAAATAACAACAAATCTAAGAACATTGCACAAAGAGAAATTAAATGCGACGTTGTCACTATGTCAAAAATTTCTGATAAACCAGAGAAATTCGATAGCACCAACAAAAAATTACCACAAGAAGTAGCTACAACCTCAAAGATGTCATATGGGACTGTCCTCGGTAATGAAAATGCAGCACAGACATTGCTTAACTCACAAAGCCACAGAGAAGTCGAAAATGAGGGGGAATGGTCTACAGTTGAACGAAAAAAATCGAGAAATAAGGAAAGAAAAATTAAAGTATGTTATGGAAAAAAAAATCCTGACCAAAACATTCCAATACAGGGTGCTCTTCGTAGACGGTGGATCTACGTGGGAAAGATTGCAGGTCGAGATGTTTCTGAACAGGACATGAAGAACTTTTTAGCAGAGATTCCCAATAGCGAGCTATTTGTCGTGAAGAAGCTGAAAACCCTAGGCCAGAATTCTTCATTTAGCATTGGAGTGCCATCTGAGGAGGCTTATAGGAGCGTATTTGATGATACTTTCTGGCCTGAAGGTATAGCTTTAAGAGATTTTAAATTCGATACTCAGTTTTTCCGGAAACCCAGGGACAGGCAGATACCTTCTTAAGATCTGCAGGCCCTCAACCCTCTGCGGGAGATCTCTTCTGTTTGCTGCTTCAAAATGTACAATCCATTGGCACAGCCTTCAACGGTTTACAGTTGATGGCTGTCGAGGAGAGAGCTGATGTGGTGGCGATAACAGAGCACTGGAAAAGTATAGAAGAACTACAAAAATATCACTTGATCGGATATAGGTTGGTTTCAAGCTTTTGTCGCTCAAGAGGCCATCATGGTGGATGCGCGATTTATTGTGGAATGCAGTATAAGTGTACTGAAAGACCTGAATATAGTTCACTAAGTATATCGAATGTTATTGAATGTTGTGCTGCACAAATAATGCTCAAATATTGTAAATTACTCATTATCTGTATTTATAGGCCAAACACCCAGCCGTTTGCCAATGTTGAAGTTTTTTCTGGATAGACTCAGGAATATTCTTGAACGATGCTCCACGGAGAAAGCAAAGTGCGTTCTGGTGGGTGACTTCAATTTAAATATCTTGTCCACTTCGCGAGATATTGGTGAGTTCTTGTCTTTGCTGGAGAATTTTGACCTAAAGGTTACCAATTATGCACCTACTCGTCCAGTATCTGGCTCTTGCGTGGACAATGTGTGCACCTCAATTCCGGGAGAAACTAAGGTTATTGAATACCATGTGAGTGATCATTCGGGATTGAAGTTTGTCTCTAACCTAGATCTCAGTTTCAATAAATCATCAAAGAGGAGAGAAGACAAAAGGAGAATTTTCAATGAAAAATCAATTGGGAATTTCCTTCGGGAACTTTCTGATGTAGCATGGGATGATATATATACAAGTCAGCTCGATCCTAATCAACTGTGGAATATGTTTCATGGGCGTTACTTGAGATATTTCGAGCGTTGTTTTCCAAAAGTTTCTTGTACGTCTTCTGCATCTCAGAGGACGTTCAAACAGACTAGGGAAATTAAGGATCTTAAGGATATTTTAGACAAACTTCAAACAGTTATATTTGCTAATCCCGAACATAAGGACACCTATAGAGCATTAAAGAAAGAATATGATCTCCTTCTATCTAATAAAAAAAAAGAATATTTCAACAACATTATTAAGTATTCTGATAATAAATCCAAAGCCTCCTGGAACATCATTAGATCTCTCACTGGAAACAATAGTTCAGGGAAGGTGCCCCTATCTCATAAAGATCCATGCTCTCTTTCCAAAGAGTTCAACCACTTTTTTGCGAATATTCCATCGAAGATTACTCAGAATTTGACCACATCTGAGGTAGAGGACTCGGAACAGAGACTTAAAAATTCTTTCTACTTGTTCGATGTTTCTGAGGGTGAGGTTTTGTCTGTGGTGAAATCTCTGAAGAATAAGATGTCTTGTGGTCACGATGAAATACCGATAAAAGTCCTGAAATCATCAATTGAATGCATACTTGAACCGCTCACGTTTATTATAAATCGTAGCTTAAAGGAGGGTGTTTTTCCAGACAATTTAAAAATAGCCTTGATAAAACCCTTATTCAAAAAAGGCGATATCAATGACTTTAATAATTATAGACCCATCAGCATCCTACCTTCATTTTCCAAGATTTTTGAGAAGATTCTTTGCAAGAGATTGTTGAATTTTTTTCGTAAGTTCGGTATAATTTCGGCAAATCAACATGGCTTTATGAAGGATAAGAGTGTTGAAACAGCGATTTTTGAGCTTTTAAACGAAATAACTATTGCTATGGAAGAAGGAGAGATCCCATTAAATGTGTTTTTGGATCTTTCAAAAGTTTTTGACTGCGTTGACCATGGAATGCTGCTGGATATTCTCGAAAAGTACGGAATAAGAGATACTCAGCTGGACCTTCTGAAGAGCTATTTGACATCACGGAAACAGAGAGTTGTCATAGAGGTGGATCGAGAAGTTTTTATGTCGGATGATATAGAAATAACTATGGGTGTTCCGCAGGGTAGTATTGCGGGCCCACTTTTATTTCTTGTATATATAAATTTTTTGACGATGTTGTGTTTGCGTTTACGCAGAAAGATATCATTGAGGTTATTTGCCGATGATGCAAATTGTTTAATTCGTTCTTCCTGTATTTCTTCTGCTATCAATGATTCAAATATTATGATGAATTTGATAGTTGAGTGGTTATGTAATCGAAATTTGGTTTTAAATGTTGAAAAAACTCAATGTATGTTTTTTTATAATGAAAGGTCTAAATTAGAATATCCTGCTTCGATAAATGTTCAAGATAAATTGATAAAAGTTGATAATAATGTGAAGTTCTTGGGTCTAGTTATTGTTAAACACCTGAAGTGGGGCTCCCACATTGAACAGTTGAGGAGCAGACTTAATTCTGCCTGTTACACGTTATTCATGTTGAGGAGTCAGGTAGATTTGGACCTATTGAAGTTAGTGTATTATGCGAATTTTCATTCTGTTCTGTCATATGGCATCATTTTTTGGGGTAGTTCGTCTCATACAGACTCTATTTTTGTAACTCAGAAAAGAGCATTGCGTACCATGTTATGTTGAGGGTATAGAGAGACCTGCAGGGGAGTTTTTAAAAAGTTTAATATTTTGACAGTGTATGGTCTGTACATTTACAAATTGCTTATATTCCTCAATAAGAACGGCCAGTACTTCGCAAAATTTAAAAATTCGAATAACACCAGAAGAATTTATCCATATATTTTACCATTACATAGTACTGTTTCGAGGAGTAAGTCTGTTGAGTGTGTGGCTATGAGTTTGTTCAATGCTTTGCCGAAAGTTCTGCAAGATATCAAATGTCATATTAACTTTAAGAAGGAATTGTATCGTCTTATTTTGAATTGTGAACCTTATAGTTTATGTGAATTTAGGGAGTTTTGTAAACGGTGGAATACATAGTGTTTCAGCTTTTTGTTGACTTGTTTCATTTTTTATATCGGCATGGTGTAATTATTTGAAGCTAATAAACTATTATTATTATTATTATTATAACTTAACAGCAAGAATCTGATAAGAGCGATTAACACCTACGCTTGCTCGGCGCTGAGCTATTCATTAGGTATTATCTCTTGGACGACCACCTATTCAGCAGCTTTACAGAGAAAAATAAGGACGATGCTGACTAAACACAATAAACATCACCCCAAAAGCACAAGAGAACGGACAGAGCTGCCACGACATCTTGGGGGTAGAGGAATTGTTGATTTGTCCAACCGTATGTCCCAGGAAATTGAAGGACTTCGAAAATATTTCTTGAGCAAGGCAGCTTCGTCAGAATTCCATCAAGTAGTTTGTGTTGCTTCTACACCGTTAAAGCTACACCAGGATCACTTGGAAACCGTCGAACACTCTGCAGAAAGTAAAATGCAGAAACTGATTGGCCAACCTTTGCATGGGAGGCACCAGAATGAGGTCAACCATGATTACGTCGACATATCTGCGTCGAACTACTGGTTGACTTCCGGAAGGTTGTTTCCTGAGACAGAGGGCTTCATGCTCGCCATCCAGGATCAGGTGATTCCAACAAGAAATTACATGAAATACATCGCCAAGGATGCCTCAGTGGCGGACGATAGCTGTCGTTATGGCTGTGCGACACATGAAACTATCTAGCACATCACTGGGGGATGTCAGAAGTTCGCGGGCACGGAGTACAAGAATAGACATGATGCTGTTGCCAAGATTCTTCACCAAGAATTGGCACTAAAACACCAACTTCTAACTTCGAAAAAGGTTCCGTATTACAATTACCATCCAGATGCTGTGCTGAAAAACGAACATCACAAGCTCTACTGGGATCGCACTGTTCTCACAGACCGGAAAATAACCCACAATAGACCAGACCTCATATTGCTCAATAAGGATGAGGACACAGCACTATTCATCGACGTGGCAATTCCAAATAATAACAATCTTCTAGATAGACACACTGAAAAAATTTCAAAATACAGAGATCTCGAGGAACAAACCAGAAGACAGTGGAAGCTGAAAGATATAAAGACCATCCTCATTGTCATTTCATCTACAGGCCAGATACCGAAGAAACTACTAGAGAACTTGAGAAAACTTCAGTTGGACGAAAATATTTATAAAGTCATGCAGAAGGCGGTACTGCTCGGAACGGCGAGAACTGTACGCAAGTACAGGGGGAATGCAGAGGAACACCGTCTGCTCCGACAGGAAGTGCGGGTGGAGCAGGAATCCAACCTACAGCAGGGAGCCGAGGAGCGACCCGGACCCGACCACCACCACGAGCCCGAAAACCTGAAAAGGGCTCCAGCAGAGCTTAATCCTTTTGATATCTGAGATATCTGGGATAAGTGAATATTCCTCTGGAGAGGAGTGTGAAAGCCGCATGGCTAAAGTCATATTACTTTCTACCGGTCACTCACATCGTCTGATGTAGAAAATGGAGAGTTACCACAAAAGGAAGCCATAGAACAATTCTGGACCGAACAATTATCAATTCAATGGAGATACCGGAAGGATTGAAGATGAAAAATCTGAAGCTATAAAATATGAGCCGATGTAGCATGACAAGATCACAATTGAAGAAGTAAAATCAGCTATCAGAGGACTGCACAACTGGAAAGCACCTGGGCCTGATGGATTACAGAACTTCTGGATCAAGAAACTTTGGATCATGCATGACAAATTCACCTCCGCAATATTTGATGTCATTGAAAATACTGAAAGAATGCCAATATTCCTTACACATGGCACAACGTACCTGTTACCTAAAGACCAAAGGAATACAGAAGACCCATCCAAATACCGACCAATCACATGTCTTCCAACGATGTACAAATTAATCACATCGTGCATTTCAAATCGAATTCACAACCATTGCAAGAGGAATAACATCATCGCCATGCAACAGAAAGGATGCACCAAAGACAGCCGAGGGTGCAAAAAACAGCTAATAATTGATTCAGTTATCTGCAATCAAGCGTTCTCCAAGCGGAGGAATCTTTACGCTGCGTACAAAGACTACAAAAAAGCATTCGATTCTATACCCCACGAATGGCTCTTGACGATCTTGAAGATTTACAAGGTGGATCCCAATATTGTTAAGTTCCTGAAAAACGCCATGTCAACCTGGCGTACTAGTCTTCAAATGAAAGCAGCAGATTGCTCCATAACAACAGGACCTATTCCAATAAGACGCGGAATTTTCCAAGGAGACTCGCTGAGCCTTCTGTGGTTCTGAATGGCCCTGAATCCCTTGTCTCATAGATTGAATTCTACGGACTACGGATTTTCCATCAAGAGCGGCAGTAGAACAATGATAAAACTGAATCATCTACTTTTTACATGGACGATTTGAAACTCTTCGCATCTACCAAAAAACAAATGCAACAGATGCGGAAAATGGTGGAACGATTTTCGGAAGACATCAAAATGAAGTTTGGATTAGAAAAATGTCGACTGCTGAACATAACGAGAGGGAAAATAGAAGATGGTACGTTCAAACTCAAGGAAGGTGCAGAAATTGAAGCATTGAAGGAAGGAGACACATACAAGTATCTAGGCATAAAACAGTCAAGAAAAATCAATCAGACCCAGATGAAGAAAGAATTAACGGAGGAGTTCATCCGAAGATTGGAAGGGATAATGAGAACAGGTCTTAACAGCAAGAATCTCATAAAAGTGATTAACACCTACGCTTTCTCGGCGCTGAGCTATTCATTCGGTATCATCTCTTGGACGACCACCGATTTAGCAGCCTTACAGAGAAAAATAAGGACGATGCTGATTAAACACAATAAACATCACCCCAAAAGCTCAAAAGTACGGACCGAGCTGCCACGACATCTTGGGGGTAGAGGAATTGATGATTTGTCCAACCGTATGGCACAGGAAACTGAAGGACTTCGAAAATATTTTCTGAGCAAGGCTGCTTCGTCAGATCTCCATCGAGTAGTTTGTGTTGCTGATAGTTCTACACCGTTAAAGCTATAACAGGATCACTTGGAAATCGTCGAACACTCTGCAGAAAGTAAAATGCAAAAACTGATTGGCAAACCTTTGCATGGGAGGCACCAGAACGAGGTAAACCATGATTACGTCGACATATCTGCGTCAAACTACTGGTTGACTTCCGGAAGGTTGTTTCCTGAGACAGAGGGCTTCATGCTTGCCATCCAGGATCAGGTGATTCCAACAAGAAATTACATAAAATATATCGCCAAGGATGCCTCAGTGGCAAACGATAGCTGTCGTTATGGCTGTACGACACATGAAACTATCCATCACATCGCCAGGGGATGTCAGAAGTTCGCGGGCACGGAGTACAAAAATAGACATGATGCTGTTGCCAAGATTATTCACCAAGAATTGGCACTAAAACACCAACTTCTGAGATCGAAAAAGGTTCCTTATTACAATTATCATCCGGATACTGTGTTGGAAAATGAACATCACAAGCTCTACTGGGATCGCACGGTTCTCACAGTCCGGAAAATAACCCACAATAGACCAGACCTCATATTGCTCAATAAGGATGAGGACAGAGCACTATTCATCGACGTTGCAATTCCAAATAATAACAATCTTCTAGATAGGTACACTGAAAAAATTTCAAAATACAGAGATCTCGAGGAACAAACCAGAAGACAGTGGAAGCTGAAATATATCAAGACCATCTCCCTATTGTAATTTCATCTACAGACTTGATACCGAAGAAACTACTGGAGACCTTGAGGAAACTTCAGTTGGACGAAAATATCTATAGAGTCATGCAGAAGGCGGTACTGCTCGGAACGCCGAGAACTGTACGCAAGTACATGGGGAATGCAGAGGAACACCGTCTGCGCCGATAGGAAGTACGGGTGGAGCAGGAATCCAACCTACAGCAGGGAGGCGAGGAGCGACCCGGACCCGACCACCACCACGAGCCCGAAAACCTGGAAAGGGCTCCAACAGAGCCTAATCCTTTTGATATCTGAGATATCTGGGATAAGTGAATTTTCCTCTGGAGAGGAGTGTGAAAGCCGCAAGGCTAAAGTCATATTTATTCAGAGAATTTAACAAAAATACAAAAAACAAGTCAATATAAATTTTCTGCTCAAATTCTAAACAAACAATATTAATCCACAGGGATATCCGCTCGTGGATTTTGCAATATATGGACAACATAAATTCAATTCTAATCTTTATGAAAATTTCGAGATCACACATATACCTATTATAAGACAACAACGACAGTAAATTCCATCTACTAAGCATTTATCAATGAAGATTGTTATTTTTTAAATCTATCCGAGAATGCACAAGAAGCCTAGGGGTTGAATCAATATATTTTCGTAATTGCTTCTTGAATATTGTTGGCATAATAATTTTTCTTATATATACTGGCAAACTATTAATTACAAGCGGCCCCAGAAATATATGACTCCGCTGTCCTATTGTTTTATTTATTCTAGGTACTACCGTAGAATACAATATATATTATTTATATACTCCCAAATATTTCACAGAATCTGTGGATGTTATTTCTATAGGTGTACTGTGGGTGGGTAAGATATGTAATTTGGTCATCTGGGTTAAGTACCGGGTGAGGCTGGTGAAAGCAACAAATTTAGTTTTCTCAACATTTATGGTGAGTAATTTATAGTTAAAAAAGTCAATAATTTGTGTAAAGTCAACTTCAATTTTCTTTTTCAGGTCGCTCCAGGAAGTATCTTGCTAAAGTATGGCAGTGTCGTCAGCAAAACTCACGAAATCACCGACGGATGGTAAGTCAAGGAGATCATTTATGTAAATGAAAAAAAATAAAGGTCCAAGCAACGTGCCTTGAGGCACTCCATACTTCACCTCCCTAAATGTTTCCACTTCATCTCCAATTTTGCAAGCTTGTGATCTGTGACATAGATAACTTTCCATTAACTTCAGAGATTTGCCCCTAAAACCTATTCTCTCCAATGACAACAATAATTCATTATGACAGACCGTATCGAACGCTTTGGCGAGGTCGATGAATACGCAGACAGCTTGCATTTTATCATCAATAGCTTTATACATTTTTCCAGTCAAATAGGCTATTGCATTCTGCGTCGAGTTACCCGCTCTTAAACCGTTTTGTCGATCTGAAATCAGGTTATATTTATCTAAAAATTTTGCTATTCTGACCTCCAACACATTTTCAAATATTTTTGAAATTACGGGGGATATTGAAATAGGTCGATAATTTAAGCATAACGATCTGTCCCCAGACTTATATAAAGGTACCACAATCGATTTTTTCAGAACATTAGGATATTGTCCCACCTCAATTGCCTTATTGATAACAAATGTAATAGGCGTAACTATGAACTCTGCTGTATTTTTTATTATTTCTGTGGTTATCTTGTCCATTCCCGCTGATTTACTGTTTTTTAAAGAATATATTATTTTAAGTACTTCAGCTTCATCAGTCTCCAATATAACTATTGAGTTAACATTTCTTCTTTGTTTGAATTCAACTCCGCTATTTTTAACCCTCTTTGCCAATTTTTCACCTACACTTATGAAGAATTCATTAAAAACCTCAGTTAATTCTTTTTTGCCAGTCACCTTTTTCCCTACTTCATTTAACACCGATGTTGGTTGAATTTTGGTTGTATCGTTTTTGTCAATATTTCTTAAGACTTTCCAAAGTTGATCTGGATTTTTCGAATTGCTATTGATCTTATTCCTGTAATACTCTGCCTTTGTTTTCGCAATCAGTTGTTTTAGAATATTATTGTATTCTTTCAATTCATGTTTCAGTAATATATTTTCTGGATTATTTTTACATGTTTTATTAAGTTTATTTTTGTGATTTATTGACTTGATTAGTCCCTTGGTGATCCATGGAGTGCGTTTTCTTTCATTTCTTTTAAAATTGACCTTATACTCACTTTGTTCAATGAACTGTGAAAAAATCCTGAAAAACATATCCATTGAGAGGTGAATGTCATCCTGATTCATAACACTACTCCATGTTTCATTTTTGAGTAATTGTCTGAGTTTTTTGTAATTTACAAATTTCCTACTCTGATCATTCCTAACATAATTTTTACAATTTTTTGGGAGTGAAAACTTGACTGCTACTGGTTTATGATCCGTGATCAAATGATCAACCACCATGGGACAGACAGTGTCCAACTGCAGAGAACCCCTCAACATTATATAATTATAACAAGCCTTCTCTCTAGTTGGTGAGTTTATAATTAATAAATATCCATATTCACTTAGTACGTTTAAATATTCCTCTCTAATATTTGAATCAGTCAGTAAATCTATATTTAAGTCACCAATTATTAATGATACTCTATTATTTGGCTTATTTATACTTAAAAACTCTTCTAGATCTGAGATGAACTCGGAAGGACATAGAGATGGAGTGCGGTATACAGCGAATATGTTTATACCCACAGAGTGAAGCCCCAGGCGCAAAATAATGGCATTTACCGGACCAATTTTGACTAACTCATATTCTAAATCTATACCATCTTTCACATATACTAGTATGCCATAATTTTTTTAAGATCAAATCTGTTATCCATCCTGTTCATTGGAGCTTGATAGATAATGAAAAAGACGAAATTTTCGTGTCTGCTCCAAATTCTTTATTAAAAATTGCTACATATGTTTCGGCCCTTACAAAATTAGGGCCATCTTCAGGCATCTGCAGACAAATACAAAGATGTATGAAAACAGTAATAAAATAAAAGACTGCAACAGAAAAGTACATGGAAAGAGAAAACAACAGTACAAAGACAAAACAGTAAATCAACAAATATTGAGAGTCGAATTGTAAACTTAAGCAAAATAACTTACATGTTCAAAATTATAACCGAAATTATTCGTCAAGAAAAGATGAAAGTAAATATGTCAAATTATCAGGATCAACAAAGGCGAACAGAAATAGCAGAAAGAAGCGCAGAAACCACAGAAAAACACAGAAATGACTGAGTTTCTGTTGAGTGGCGAATATCGGGTTGTGTGAAGTATCAAAATTGGGAGAAAAGGGGGAAGAACGGAATCGGAGTCATCGCGATGGAAGAAAGCCGAGCAAATGCGGACAAATGAGCAGTTCAGGGAACTTTTGCTGGGTGTTCAGAAGTTTAGTTGGGGTGTTGTGTTTTGCCTTTGTGATATGTATATTCTCCAATGAGTCACATAAACTTCTGTTTCGAGGTAGAGACAGGATGCAGGGCTCCAACGAAGGAACGTGGCCGGAGTTCGAGAGGATGTGCTCCGCGAAAGTGGACTTGTTGGGGTTGTTGGTCCTAATGGCTCTGAAGTGTTCATCGATCCTTGTATTGATGCTTCTAATGGATCGGCCTATGTAGAAACTACCACAAGAACATTCCAGCCGATAGACTCCCATTCTCTCGACCGGGTCGACCTTATCCTTACCTCTGGAGTGGATTGCTCTAAGGGAGTTTTCAACTTTGAAGGATATCTGAATGTTGAACTGTTTTAGGTATTTTTGGATTCTCTCAGAAACCCCAGGAACATAAGGGATGCTCTTGAAAATAATGTTTTCATCTGATATAGGGGTTAAATGGGTGTTATGTCTAATCATGATCTTATGGGAAATGCAGCGAAAAGTGTTCTGGACCAAGTTCATAGGGAAGCCATTGTTGTGTGCTATTTGTAGTATAATGTATTCCGTTTCGTAATCTTCAGCGGACAATGGAGTTGTCAACAGTCTATAGAAGAAGGAACGGAAGGCGGCAAGCTTGTACTGGAGTGGATGATTTGATGAGAAAGGGATCACATGATCAGTTGTTGTGGGCTTCCTGTAGATAGAGAATTCGATCTCATCATCTCTCGAGCGCAAAAGCAAGTCTAGAAACGGAAGGGTTCCATTTGTCTGTGCTTCAACGGTGAAGGTGATTCTAGGATGCAGTGTGTTAATGAAATCTAGGAACATATCGAGGTCAGATTGATCTCCCAGGAAGATGCAAAAAATGTCGTCCACATAGCGTCTCCAAAATAGAATGTGTTTTTTGAACAAGTTATTGTCCTTGAGTTTATTTTCAAGATATTTAAGAAAACACTCTGCAAGCAATGGCGCCAGGGTAGATCCCATACTTAGGCCGTTTTTTTTGGATGTAAAATCGGTTGTTGAATTTGAAAAAGTTCTGCTCCAGGCAAACTTTTAGTAAAGCTGAGAGAGAAGACCCAACATCGTCGCTAAGATCGGAAAAGGCCAAAAGTTGGTTGATTAATTCAGCGGCTTCAACCGGTGGAGTAGATGGGTATAAGTTGACTATATCGAAGGAGACCATGGTTGCTCCCTCGGGAAATTTGAGGTCTTTGATCTGATGTACCAGTTCTGAAGAATTTTTGATAGAGAATTCTGATCTGTAATCTAAATGGCGTTGAAAAACATCACCGAGGAAGGAAGACAAGCCGTGGGCAGTGGTGCCAACAAAGGAAACGATTGGGCGAACGGGTATGCCTGGTTTGTGGATCTTTGGCAAACTATATAACAGAGGAGTGACCGGTACAGACGAGATAAGCCAATCTATTTTAAAATTGAAAAGCTGCAAAATATCTTTATTTTGTTTGATGGTAGAATTTACCTTCTTAAGAAAACCAGGTATGAGATCTTTGGGGGTTCTGTCGAAATCTGTTGAATTTAGGAAGTCTTCAGTTTTGCAAATGTAATCAGACATTCTCATGATCACGGTGCAGTTGCCCTTGTAAGCTTTGGTGACCAAGAGATTTTTTACGTTGATTTTGTTCAACAATGATTTTATGACAGAGGAAGAACTCCCAAATTTTGTAGTTTGATGTCTTAAGAAGGATTTGATGATGTTAGTTGTTTCTAATGTTATGGTGGCAAAATTTTCTAATCTGCACCGATTAAAAATGTTTTCAATATGTGAGGTGAACGAGTCTAAAAGTACAGAAGAAGGCTTGAGAGGTGCAGAACATTTAAGGCCCTGGTTAAGAAGATCTTGTTCGGCAGATGATAGTGAAATGTCGGTCATGTTTAATGTTCTTGGGTGAAATTTAAACGTCGAATATACTGTTTGGGTTGGTTGTTCAGGAATATTATGAGATCTCAAGTAGTTCAATTGAACTACAATTGAAGCTATCCAAGAAATTTCTTGGATAGCTTCTCAAAGCGTTTCTCACCCTCCAACTCCATCCTTTCCCGAGTCCTTCTCTCCAGGCAATCCCATATAGCTGGATGTAAGTTCCATATGTAATTTCCATATGTCGAGGAAAATTGCTTCTCTGAGTCTAAACTTGTGTCGGAGTTCTTGTTTTATCCAAAACCTAAGAGCAAACCTCTGTGTTGACTTAGCTGCTCTTGAGGTGTTCCCAATTTTAACCTTGGCGAATTTCGGTTGTAGACTCTCTCTTAGACATGAAGACAAAAACCATATAATAATAATAATAATAATAATAACGACTTGAACGACTTGACGACTTGAAACTCTTCGCATCTACCAAAAAACAAATGCAATTGATGCTGAAAATGGTGGAAGGATTCTCGGAAGACATCAAAATGAAGTTTGGACTAGAAAAATGTCGACTGCTGAACATAACGAGAGGAAAAATAGAAGATGGTACGTTCAAACTCAGGGAAGGTGCAGAAATTGAAGCATTAAAGGAAGCAGACACATACAAGTATCTAGGCATAAAACAGGCAAGAAAAATCAATCAGACCCAGATGAAGAAAGAATTAACGGAGGAGTTCACCCGAAGATTGAGGAGGATTATGAAAACTGGTCTTAACAGCAAGAATCTGATAAAAGCGATTAACACCTACGCTTGCTCGGCGCTGATCTATTCATTTGGTATTATCTCTTGGACGACCACCGATTTAGCAGCTTTACAGAGAAATATAAGGACGATGCTGACTAAACACAATAAACATCACCCCAAAAGCTCAATAAAACGGACAGAGCTGCCACGACATCTTGGGGGTAGAGGAATTGTTGATTTTTCCAACCGTATGTCCCAGGAAATTGAAGGACTTCGAAAATATTTCTTGAGCAAGGCAGCTTCGTCAGAACTCCATCGAGTAGTTTGTGTTGCTGATAGTTCTACACCATTAAAGCTACAACAGGATCACTTGGAAACCGTCGAACACTCTGCAGAAAGTAAAATGCAGAAACTGATTGGCAAACCTTTGCATGGGAGGCACCAGAACGAGGTCAACCATGATTACGTCGACATATCTGCGTCGAACTACTGGTTGACTTCCGGAAGGTTGTTTCCTGAGACAGAGGGCTTCATGCTCGCCATCCAGGATCAGGTGATTCCAACAAGAAATTACATGAAATACATCGCCAAGGATGCCTCAGTGGCGGACGATAGCTGTCGTTATGGCTGTGCGACACATGAAACTATCCAGCACATCACCGGGTGATGTCAGAAGTTCGCGGGCACGGAGTACAAGAATAGACATGATGCTGTTGCCAAGATTCTTCACCAAGAATTGGCACTAAAACACAAACTTCTAACTTCGAAAAAGGTTCCTTATTACAATTACCATCCGGATGCTGTGCTGGAAAACGAACATCACAAGCTCTACTGGGATCGCACGGTTCTCACAGACCGGAAAATAACACACAATAGACCAGACCTCATATTGCTCAATAAGGATGAGGACAGAGCACTATTCATCGACGTGGCAATTCCAAATAATAACAATCTTCTAGATGGGCCCACTGAAAAAATTTCAAAATACGGAGTTCCTCTTTAAGAATATGCACCACTTTTAACTATACGATGATTTTTCTAGGAGATATGCGTGTCAAAAGTTGATTTCGAAAATTTCCAAAAAAGATAGCGTCACTTAAAAATTCGTCAAGATCAAACGGTTCCACCGATGTCGATGACATTTCGAGATTTATTACTAGGAGAGCTGCTCTTTTGAAGTATGTATTACTTGTAGATCAACGATGATTTTTGTGGAAGTTACGCATCTCGAAAGCTTATCTTCGAAAAATTCTCAAAAAGATGGGGTCAGTTAAAAATTCGTCAAGATCGAACGGTTACATCGAGGTCGATGAAATTTCGAGATTTGTCACTAAAAGAGTTGCTTTTTTAGGATATGTATAATATTCGGATCTGCGATGATTTTGTAGGAGATACGCGTGTCAAAAGTTGATTTCGAAAATTTTCAAAAAAGATGGTATCACATGAAAATTCGTCAAGATCAAACGGTTGCACCGATGTCGATGAAATTTCGAGATTTTCTACTAGGAGAGCTGCTCTTTCGAAAAATATATCACTTGTGGATCTACGATGATTCTTATAGGAGTTAAGAATCTCGAAAGTTGACCTTCGAAAAATTCCCAAAAAGATGGGGTCAGTTAAATTTTTGTCAAGATCGAACGGTTACATTGAGGTCGATGAAATTTCGAGATCGAAAACTATGTGCAGTTTCAAGATTTGGTTCGAATTGATCAAACAGTTTTCAAGGAATTGATATCACACTTTGCCGAATTGACCACTGAAATCTCAATTCCTATCTGAACTATCGAACTGAAATTCAACATGTGCATCTCAATCCGAAAACTATGTGCAGTTTCAAGATTTGGTTCGAATTGATCCAATAGTTCCTTAGGAATTGAAATGATATTTTGCCGAATCGACTACTGAAATCTTCATTCCTATCAGAACTATCGATCTGAAATTCAACATGTGCATCTCAATTCGAAAACTATGTGCAGTTTCAAGATTTGGATCGAATTGGTTCAACAGTTTTCGAGGAATTGATATCACACTTTGCCGAATAGACCACTGAAATCTCAATTCCTATCAGAACTATCGAACTGAAATTCAACATGTACATCACATTTCGAAAACTATGTGCAGTTTCAAAATTTGGTTCAAATTGATCCAACAGTTTTCAAGGAATTGATATCACACTTTGCCGAATTGACAACTGAAATCTCAATTCCTATCTGAACTATCGAACTGAAATTCAACATGTGTATCTCAATTCGAAAACTGTGTAAAATTTCAAGATTTGGTTCGAATTGATCCAACATTGTTCGAGGAATTAGTATCACACTTTGCCGAATTGACCACTGAAATATCAATTCCTATCTGAACTATCGAACTGAAATTCAACATGTGCATCCCATTTCGAAAACTATGTGCAGTTTCAAAATTTGGTTCGAATTGATTCAACAGTTTTCGAGGAATTGATATCACACTTTACCGAATTGACCACTGAAATCTCAATTCCTATCTGAACTATCGAACTGAAATTCAACATGTGCATCTCAATTCGAAAACTATGTGCAGTTTCAAGATTTGGTTCGAATTGATCCAATAGTTCCTTAGGAATTGAAATAATATTTTGTCGAATCGACCACTGAAATCTCCATTCCTATCAGAACTATCGATCTGAAATTCAACATGTGCGTCTCATTTCGATAACTATGTGCAGTAAAAAGATTTGGGTCGTATTGGTCCAACAGTTTTTGAGAAATTGATATCACACTTTGCCGAATAGACCACTGAAATCTCAATTCCTATCAGAACTATCGAACTGAAATTCAACATGTGCATCACATTTCGAAAACTATGTGCAGTTTCAAAATTTGGTTCAAATTGATCCAACAGTTTTCAAGGAATTGATATCACACTTTGCCGAATTGACAACTGAAATCTCAATTCCTATCTGAACTATCGAAATGAAATTCAACATGTGTATCTCAATTCGAAAACTGTGTAAAATTTCAAGATTTGGTTCGAATTGATCCAACATTGTTCGAGGAATTAGTATCACACTTTGCCGAATTGACCACTGATATCTCAATTCCTATCTGAACTATCGAACTGAAATTCAACATGTGCATCCCATTTCGAAAACTATGTGCAGTTTCAAAATTTGGTTCAAATTGATCAAACAGTTTTCGAAGAATTGATATCACACTTTGCCTAATTGACCACTGAAATCTCAATTCCTATCTGAACTATCGAACTAAAATTCAACATGTGCATCTCAATTCGAAAACTATGTGCAGTTTTAAGATTTGGTTCGAATTGATCCAATAGTTCCTTAGGAATTGAAATGATATTTTGTCGAATCGACCACTGAAATCTCCATTCCTATCAGAACTATCGAACTGAAATTCAACATGTGCATCACATTTCGAAAACTATGTGCAGTTTCAAAATTTGGTTCAAATTGATCCAACAGTTTTCAAGGAATTGATATCACACTTTGCCGAATTGACAACTGAAATCTCAATTCCTATCTGAACTATCGAACTGAAATTCAACATGTGCATCCCATTTCGAAAACTATGTGCAGTTTCAAAATTTGGTTCGAATTGATTCAACAGTTTTCGAGGAATTGATATCACACTTTACCGAATTGACCACTGAAATCTCAATTCCTATCTGAACTATCGAACTGAAATTCAACATGTGCATCTCAATCCGAAAACTATGTGCAGTTTCAAGATTTGGTTCGAATTGATCCAATAGTTCCTTAGGAATTGAAATGATATTTTGCCGAATCGACTACTGAAATCTTCATTCCTATCAGAACTATCGATCTGAAATTCAACATGTGCATCTCAATTCGAAAACTATGTGCAGTTTCAAGATTTGGATCGAATTGGTTCAACAGTTTTCGAGGAATTGATATCACACTTTGCCGAATAGACCACTGAAATCTCAATTCCTATCAGAACTATCGAACTGAAATTCAACATGTGCATCACATTTCGAAAACTATGTGCAGTTTCAAAATTTGGTTCAAATTGATCCAACAGTTTTCAAGGAATTGATATCACACTTTGCCGAATTGACAACTGAAATCTCAATTCCTATCTGAACTATCGAACTGAAATTCAACATGTGTATCTCAATTCGAAAACTGTGTAAAATTTCAAGATTTGGTTCGAATTGATCCAACATTGTTCGAGGAATTAGATTCACACTTTGCCGAATTGACCACTGAAATCTCAATTCCTATCTGAACTATCGAACTGAAATTCAACATGTGCATCCCATTTCGAAAACTATGTGCAGTTTCAAAATTTGGTTCAAATTGATCAAACAGTTTTCGAAGAATTGATATCACACTTTGCCGAATTGACAACTGAAATCTCAATTCCTATCTGAACTATCGAACTGAAATTCAACATGTGCATCTCAATTCGAAAACTGTGTAAAATTTCAAGATTTGGTTCGAATTGATCCAACATTGTTCGAGGAATTAGTATCACACTTTGCCGAATTGACCACTGAAATCTCAATTCCTATCTGAACTATCGAACTGAAATTCAACATGTGCATCCCATTTCGAAAACTATGTGCAGTTTCAAAATTTGGTTCGAATTGATTCAACAGTTTTCGAGGAATTGATATCACACTTTGCCGAATTGACCACTGAAATCTCAATTCCTATCTGAACTATCGAACTGAAATTCAACATGTGCATCTCAATTCGAAAACTATGTGCAGTTTCAAGATTCGGTTCGAATCGATCCAATAGTTCCTTAGGAATTGAAATGATATTTTGCCGAATCGACTACTGAAATCTTCATTCCTATCAGAACTATCGATCTGAAATTCAACATGTGCATCTCAATTCGAAAACTATGTGCAGTTTCAAGATTTGGGTCGAATTGGTTCAACAGTTTTTGAGGAATTGATATCACACTTTGCCGAATAGACCACTGAAATCTCAATTCCTATCAGAACTATCGAACTGAAATTCAACATATGCATCTCATTTCGAAAACTATGTGCAGTTTCAAGATTTGGTTCGAATTGATCCAACAGTTTTCAAGGAATTGATATCACACTTTGCCGAATTGACCACTGAAATCTCAATTCCTTTCTGAACTTACGAACTGAAATTCAACATGTGCATCTCAATCCGAAAACTATGTGCAGTTTCAAGATTTGGTTCGAATCGATCCAATAGTTCCTTAGGAATTGAAATGATATTTTGCCGAATCGACTACTGAAATCTTCATTCCTATCAGAACTATCAGAAATTCAACATGTGCATCTCAATTCGAAAACTATGTGCAGTTTCAAGATTTGGTTCGAATTGATCCAACAGTTTTCGAGGAATTGATATCACACTTTGCCGAATTGACCACTGAAATCTCCATTCCTATCTGAACTATCGAACTGAAATTCAACATGTGCATCTCAATTCGAAAACTATGTGCAGTTTCAAGATTTGGTTCGAATCGATCCAATAGTTCCTTAGGAATTGAAGTGATATTTTGCCGAATCGACTACTGAAATCTTCATTCCTATCAGAACTATCGATCTGAAATTCAACATGTGCATCTCAATTCGAAAACTATGTGCAGTTTCAAGATTTGGTTCGAATTGATCCAATAGTTCCTTAGGAATTGAAATGATATTTTGTCGAATCGACCACTGAAATCTCCATTCCTATCAGAACTATCGAACTGAAATTCAACATGTGCATCATATTTCGAAAACTATGTGCAGTTTCAAAATTTGGTTCAAATTGATCCAACAGTTTTCAAGGAATTGATATCACACTTTGCCGAATTGACAACTGAAATCTCCATTCCTATCTGAACTATCGAACTGAAATTCAACATGTGCATCTCAATTCGAAAACTGTGTAAAATTTCAAGATTTGGTTCGAATTGATCCAACATTGTTCGAGGAATTAGATTCACACTTTGCCGAATTGACCACTGAAATCTCAATTCCTATCTGCACTATCGAACTGAAATTCAACATGTGCATCTCAATTCGAAAACTATGTTCAATTTCAAGATTTGGTTCGATTGATCCAACAGTTTTCGAGGAATTGTATCACACTTTGCCGAATTGACCACTGAAATCTCAATTCCTATCTGAACTATCGAACTGAAATTCAACATGTGCATCTCAATCCGAAAACTATGTGCAGTTTCAAGATTTGGTTCGAATTGATCCAATAGTTCCTTAGGAATTGAAATGATATTTTGCCGAATCGACTACTGAAATCTTCATTCCTATCAGAACTATCGATCTGAAATTCAACATGTGCATCTCAATTCGAAAACTATGTGCAGTTTCAAGATTTGGATCGAATTGGTTCAACAGTTTTCGAGGAATTGATATCACACTTTGCCGAATAGACCACTGAAATCTCAATTCCTATCAGAACTATCGAACTGAAATTCAACATGTGCATCACATTTCGAAAACTATGTGCAGTTTCAAAATTTGGTTCAAATTGATCCAACAGTTTTCAAGGAATTGATATCACACTTTGCCGAATTGACAACTGAAATCTCAATTCCTATCTGAACTATCGAACTGAAATTCAACATGTGTATCTCAATTCGAAAACTGTGTAAAATTTCAAGATTTGGTTCGAATTGATCCAACATTGTTCGAGGAATTAGTATCACACTTTGCCGAATTGACCACTGAAATATCAATTCCTATCTGAACTATCGAACTGAAATTCAACATGTGCATCCCATTTCGAAAACTATGTGCAGTTTCAAAATTTGGTTCGAATTGATTCAACAGTTTTCGAGGAATTGATATCACACTTTACCGAATTGACCACTGAAATCTCAATTCCTATCTGAACTATCGAACTGAAATTCAACATGTGCATCTCAATTCGAAAACTATGTGCAGTTTCAAGATTTGGTTCGAATTGATCCAATAGTTCCTTAGGAATTGAAATAATATTTTGTCGAATCGACCACTGAAATCTCCATTCCTATCAGAACTATCGATCTGAAATTCAACATGTGCGTCTCATTTCGATAACTATGTGCAGTAAAAAGATTTGGGTCGTATTGGTCCAACAGTTTTTGAGAAATTGATATCACACTTTGCCGAATAGACCACTGAAATCTCAATTCCTATCAGAACTATCGAACTGAAATTCAACATGTGCATCACATTTCGAAAACTATGTGCAGTTTCAAAATTTGGTTCAAATTGATCCAACAGTTTTCCAGGAATTGATATCACACTTTGCCGCATTGACAACTGAAATCTCAATTCCTATCTGAACTATCGAACTGAAATTCAACATGTGTATCTCAATTCGAAAACTGTGTAAAATTTCAAGATTTGGTTCGAATTGATCCAACATTGTTCGAGGAATTAGATTCACACTTTGCCGAATTGACCACTGAAATCTCAATTCCTATCTGAACTATCGAACTGAAATTCAACATGTGCATCCCATTTCGAAAACTATGTGCAGTTTCAAAATTTGGTTCAAATTGATCAAACAGTTTTCGAAGAATTGATATCACACTTTGCCTAATTGACCACTGAAATCTCAATTCCTATCTGAACTATCGAACTAAAATTCAACATGTGCATCTCAATTCGAAAACTATGTGCAGTTTTAAGATTTGGTTCGAATTGATCCAATAGTTCCTTAGGAATTGAAATGATATTTTGTCGAATCGACCACTGAAATCTCCATTCCTATCAGAACTATCGAACTGAAATTCAACATGTGCATCACATTTCGAAAACTATGTGCAGTTTCAAAATTTGGTTCAAATTGATCCAACAGTTTTCAAGGAATTGATATCACACTTTGCCGAATTGACAACTGAAATCTCAATTCCTATCTGAACTATCGAACTGAAATTCAACATGTGCATCCCATTTCGAAAACTATGTGCAGTTTCAAAATTTGGTTCGAATTGATTCAACAGTTTTCGAGGAATTGATATCACACTTTACCGAATTGACCACTGAAATCTCAATTCCTATCTGAACTATCGAACTGAAATTCAACATGTGCATCTCAATCCGAAAACTATGTGCAGTTTCAAGATTTGGTTCGAATTGATCCAATAGTTCCTTAGGAATTGAAATGATATTTTGCCGAATCGACTACTGAAATCTTCATTCCTATCAGAACTATCGATCTGAAATTCAACATGTGCATCTCAATTCGAAAACTATGTGCAGTTTCAAGATTTGGATCGAATTGGTTCAACAGTTTTCGAGGAATTGATATCACACTTTGCCGAATTGACCACTGAAATCTCAATTCCTATCAGAACTATCGAACTGAAATTCAACATGTGCATCACATTTCGAAAACTATGTGCAGTTTCAAAATTTGGTTCAAATTGATCCAACAGTTTTCAAGGAATTGATATCACACTTTGCCGAATTGACAACTGAAATCTCAATTCCTATCTGAACTATCGAACTGAAATTCAACATGTGTATCTCAATTCGAAAACTGTGTAAAATTTCAAGATTTGGTTCGAATTGATCCAACATTGTTCGAGGAATTAGATTCACACTTTGCCGAATTGACCACTGAAATCTCAATTCCTATCTGAACTATCGAACTGAAATTCAACATGTGCATCCCATTTCGAAAACTATGTGCAGTTTCAAAATTTGGTTCAAATTGATCAAACAGTTTTCGAAGAATTGATATCACACTTTGCCTAATTGACCACTGAAATCTCAATTCCTATCTGAACTATCGAACTAAAATTCAACATGTGCATCTCAATTCGAAAACTATGTGCAGTTTCAAGATTTGGTTCGAATTGATCCAATAGTTCCTTAGGAATTGAAATGATATTTTGTCGAATCGACCACTGAAATCTCCATTCCTATCAGAACTATCGAACTGAAATTCAACATGTGCATCACATTTCGAAAACTATGTGCAGTTTCAAAATTTGGTTCAAATTGATCCAACAGTTTTCAAGGAATTGATATCACACTTTGCCGAATTGACAACTGAAATCTCAATTCCTATCTGAACTATCGAACTGAAATTCAACATGTGCATCTCAATTCGAAAACTGTGTAAAATTTCAAGATTTGGTTCGAATTGATCCAACATTGTTCGAGGAATTAGTATCACACTTTGCCGAATTGACCACTGAAATCTCAATTCCTATCTGAACTATCGAACTGAAATTCAACATGTGCATCCCATTTCGAAAACTATGTGCAGTTTCAAAATTTGGTTCGAATTGATTCAACAGTTTTCGAGGAATTGATATCACACTTTGCCGAATTGACCACTTAAATCTCAATTCCTATCTGAACTATCGAACTGAAATTCAACATGTGCATCTCAATTCGAAAACTATGTGCAGTTTCAAGATTCGGTTCGAATCGATCCAATAGTTCCTTAGGAATTGAAATGATATTTTGCCGAATCGACTACTGAAATCTTCATTCCTATCAGAACTATCGATCTGAAATTTAACATGTGCATCTCAATTCGAAAACTATGTGCAGTTTCAAGATTTGGGTCGAATTGGTTCAACAGTTTTTGAGGAATTGATATCACACTTTGCCGAATAGACCACTGAAATCTCAATTCCTATCAGAACTATCGAACTGAAATTCAACATATGCATCTCATTTCGAAAACTATGTGCAGTTTCAAGATTTGGTTCGAATTGATCCAACAGTTTTCAAGGAATTGATATCACACTTTGCCGAATTGACCACTGAAATCTCAATTCCTTTCTGAACTTACGAACTGAAATTCAACATGTGCATCTCAATCCGAAAACTATGTGCAGTTTCAAGATTTGGTTCGAATCGATCCAATAGTTCCTTAGGAATTGAAATGATATTTTGCCGAATCGACTACTGAAATCTTCATTCCTATCAGAACTATCAGAAATTCAACATGTGCATCTCAATTCGAAAACTATGTGCAGTTTCAAGATTTGGTTCGAATTGATCCAACAGTTTTCGAGGAATTGATATCACACTTTGCCGAATTGACCACTGAAATCTCCATTCCTATCTGAACTATCGAACTGAAATTCAACATGTGCATCTCAATTCGAAAACTATGTGCAGTTTCAAGATTTGGTTCGAATCGATCCAATAGTTCCTTAGGAATTGAAGTGATATTTTGCCGAATCGACTACTGAAATCTTCATTCCTATCAGAACTATCGATCTGAAATTCAACATGTGCATCTCAATTCGAAAACTATGTGCAGTTTCAAGATTTGGTTCGAATTGATCCAATAGTTCCTTAGGAATTGAAATGATATTTTGTCGAATCGACCACTGAAATCTCCATTCCTATCAGAACTATCGAACTGAAATTCAACATGTGCATCATATTTCGAAAACTATGTGCAGTTTCAAAATTTGGTTCAAATTGATCCAACAGTTTTCAAGGAATTGATATCACACTTTGCCGAATTGACAACTGAAATCTCCATTCCTATCTGAACTATCGAACTGAAATTCAACATGTGCATCTCAATTCGAAAACTGTGTAAAATTTCAAGATTTGGTTCGAATTGTTCCAACATTGTTCGAGGAATTAGTATCACACTTTGCCGAATTGACCACTGAAATCTCAATTCCTATCTGAACTATCGAACTGAAATTCAACATGTGCATCCTATTTCGAAAACTATGGGCAGTTTCAAAATTTGGTTCGAATTGATTCAACAGTTTTCGTGGAATTGATATCACACTTTGCCGAATTGACCACTGAAATCTCAATTCCTATCTGAACTATCGAACTGAAATTCAACATGTGCATCTCAATTCGAAAACTATGTGCAGTTTCAAGATTTGGTTCGAATTGATCCAAGAGTTCTTTAGGAATTGAAATAATATTTTGTCGAATCGACCACTGAAATCTCCATTCCTATCAGAACTATCGATCTGAAATACAACATGTGCGTCTCATTTCGAAAACTATGTGCAGTTTCAAGATTTGGGTCGAATTGGTCCAACAGTTTTTGAGAAATTGATATCACACTTTGCCGAATAGACCACTGAAATCTCAATTCCTATCAGAACTATCGAACTGAAATTCAACATGTGCATCACATTTCGAAAACTATGTGCAGTTTCAAAATTTGGTTCAAATTGATCCAACAGTTTTCAAGGAATTGATATCACACTTTGCCGAATTGACAACTGAAATCTCAATTCCTATCTGAACTATCGAACTGAAATTCAACATGTGCATCTCAATTCGAAAACTGTGTGAAATTTCAAGATTTGGTTCGAATTGATCCAACATTGTTCGAGGAATTAGTTTCAAATCATCTACTTTTTACATGGACGATTTGAAACTCTTCGCATCTACCAAAAAACAAATGCAACAGATGCGGAAAATGGTGGAACGATTTTCGAAAGACATCAAAATGAAGTTTGGATTAGAAAAATGTCGACTGCTGAACATAACGAGAGGGAAAATAGAAGATGGTACGTTCAAACTCAAGGAAGGTGCAGAAATTGAAGCATTGAAGGAAGGAGACACATACAAGTATCTAGGCATAAAACAGTCAAGAAAAATCAATCAGACCCAGATGAAGAAAGAATTAACGGAGGAGTTCATCCGAAGATTGGAAGGGATAATGAGAACAGGTCTTAACAGCAAGAATCTCATAAAAGTGATTAACACCTACGCTTTCTCGGCGCTGAGCTATTCATTCGGTATCATCTCTTGGACGACCACCGATTTAGCAGCCTTACAGAGAAAAATAAGGACGATGCTGATTAAACACAATAAACATCACCCCAAAAGCTCAAAAGTACGGACCGAGCTGCCACGACATCTTGGGGGTAGAGGAATTGATGATTTGTCCAACCGTATGGCACAGGAAACTGAAGGACTTCGAAAATATTTTCTGAGCAAGGCTGCTTCGTCAGATCTCCATCGAGTAGTTTGTGTTGCTGATAGTTCTACACCGTTAAAGCTATAACAGGATCACTTGGAAATCGTCGAACACTCTGCAGAAAGTAAAATGCAAAAACTGATTGGCAAACCTTTGCATGGGAGGCACCAGAACGAGGTAAACCATGATTACGTCGACATATCTGCGTCAAACTACTGGTTGACTTCCGGAAGGTTGTTTCCTGAGACAGAGGGCTTCATGCTTGCCATCCAGGATCAGGTGATTCCAACAAGAAATTACATAAAATATATCGCCAAGGATGCCTCAGTGGCAAACGATAGCTGTCGTTATGGCTGTACGACACATGAAACTATCCATCACATCGCCAGGGGATGTCAGAAGTTCGCGGGCACGGAGTACAAAAATAGACATGATGCTGTTGCCAAGATTATTCACCAAGAATTGGCACTAAAACACCAACTTCTGAGATCGAAAAAGGTTCCTTATTACAATTATCATCCGGATACTGTGTTGGAAAATGAACATCACAAGCTCTACTGGGATCGCACGGTTCTCACAGTCCGGAAAATAACCCACAATAGACCAGACCTCATATTGCTCAATAAGGATGAGGACAGAGCACTATTCATCGACGTTGCAATTCCAAATAATAACAATCTTCTAGATAGGTACACTGAAAAAATTTCAAAATACAGAGATCTCGAGGAACAAACCAGAAGACAGTGGAAGCTGAAATATATCAAGACCATCTCCCTATTGTAATTTCATCTACAGACTTGATACCGAAGAAACTACTGGAGACCTTGAGGAAACTTCAGTTGGACGAAAATATCTATAGAGTCATGCAGAAGGCGGTACTGCTCGGAACGCCGAGAACTGTACGCAAGTACATGGGGAATGCAGAGGAACACCGTCTGCGCCGATAGGAAGTACGGGTGGAGCAGGAATCCAACCTACAGCAGGGAGGCGAGGAGCGACCCGGACCCGACCACCACCACGAGCCCGAAAACCTGGAAAGGGCTCCAACAGAGCCTAATCCTTTTGATATCTGAGATATCTGGGATAAGTGAATTTTCCTCTGGAGAGGAGTGTGAAAGCCGCAAGGCTAAAGTCATATTTATTCAGAGAATTTAACAAAAATACAAAAAACAAGTCAATATAAATTTTCTGCTCAAATTCTAAACAAACAATATTAATCCACAGGGATATCCGCTCGTGGATTTTGCAATATATGGACAACATAAATTCAATTCTAATCTTTATGAAAATTTCGAGATCACACATATACCTATTATAAGACAACAACGACAGTAAATTCCATCTACTAAGCATTTATCAATGAAGATTGTTATTTTTTAAATCTATCCGAGAATGCACAAGAAGCCTAGGGGTTGAATCAATATATTTTCGTAATTGCTTCTTGAATATTGTTGGCATAATAATTTTTCTTATATATACTGGCAAACTATTAATTACAAGCGGCCCCAGAAATATATGACTCCGCTGTCCTATTGTTTTATTTATTCTAGGTACTACCGTAGAATACAATATATATTATTTATATACTCCCAAATATTTCACAGAATCTGTGGATGTTATTTCTATAGGTGTACTGTGGGTGGGTAAGATATGTAATTTGGTCATCTGGGTTAAGTACCGGGTGAGGCTGGTGAAAGCAACAAATTTAGTTTTCTCAACATTTATGGTGAGTAATTTATAGTTAAAAAAGTCAATAATTTGTGTAAAGTCAACTTCAATTTTCTTTTTCAGGTCGCTCCAGGAAGTATCTTGCTAAAGTATGGCAGTGTCGTCAGCAAAACTCACGAAATCACCGACGGATGGTAAGTCAAGGAGATCATTTATGTAAATGAAAAAAAATAAAGGTCCAAGCAACGTGCCTTGAGGCACTCCATACTTCACCTCCCTAAATGTTTCCACTTCATCTCCAATTTTGCAAGCTTGTCATCTGTGACATAGATAACTTTCCATTAACTTCAGAGATTTGCCCCTAAAACCTATTCTCTCCAATGACAACAATAATTCATTATGACAGACCGTATCGAACGCTTTGGCGAGGTCGATGAATACGCAGACAGCTTGCATTTTATCATCAATAGCTTTATACATTTTTCCAGTCAAATAGGCTATTGCATTCTGCGTCGAGTTACCCGCTCTTAAACCGTTTTGTCGATCTGAAATCAGGTTATATTTATCTAAAAATTTTGCTATTCTGACCTCCAACACATTTTCAAATATTTTTGAAATTACGGGGGATATTGAAATAGGTCGATAATTTAAGCATAACGATCTGTCCCCAGACTTATATAAAGGTACCACAATCGATTTTTTCAGAACATTAGGATATTGTCCCACCTCAATTGCCTTATTGATAACAAATGTAATAGGCGTAACTATGAACTCTGCTGTATTTTTTATTATTTCTGTGGTTATCTTGTCCATTCCCGCTGATTTACTGTTTTTTAAAGAATATATTATTTTAAGTACTTCAGCTTCATCAGTCTCCAATATAACTATTGAGTTAACATTTCTTCTTTGTTTGAATTCAACTCCGCTATTTTTAACCCTCTTTGCCAATTTTTCACCTACACTTATGAAGAATTCATTAAAAACCTCAGTTAATTCTTTTTTGCCAGTCACCTTTTTCCCTACTTCATTTAACACCGATGTTGGTTGAATTTTGGTTGTATCGTTTTTGTCAATATTTCTTAAGACTTTCCAAAGTTGATCTGGATTTTTCGAATTGCTATTGATCTTATTCCTGTAATACTCTGCCTTTGTTTTCGCAATCAGTTGTTTTAGAATATTATTGTATTCTTTCAATTCATGTTTCAGTAATATATTTTCTGGATTATTTTTACATGTTTTATTAAGTTTATTTTTGTGATTTATTGACTTGATTAGTCCCTTGGTGATCCATGGAGTGCGTTTTCTTTCATTTCTTTTAAAATTGACCTTATACTCACTTTGTTCAATGAACTGTGAAAAAATCCTGAAAAACATATCCATTGAGAGGTGAATGTCATCCTGATTCATAACACTACTCCATGTTTCATTTTTGAGTAATTGTCTGAGTTTTTTGTAATTTACAAATTTCCTACTCTGATCATTCCTAACATAATTTTTACAATTTTTTGGGAGTGAAAACTTGACTGCTACTGGTTTATGATCCGTGATCAAATGATCAACCACCATGGGACAGACAGTGTCCAACTGCAGAGAACCCCTCAACATTATATAATTATAACAAGCCTTCTCTCTAGTTGGTGAGTTTATAATTAATAAATATCCATATTCACTTAGTACGTTTAAATATTCCTCTCTAATATTTGAATCAGTCAGTAAATCTATATTTAAGTCACCAATTATTAATGATACTCTATTATTTGGCTTATTTATACTTAAAAACTCTTCTAGATCTGAGATGAACTCGGAAGGACATAGAGATGGAGTGCGGTATACAGCGAATATGTTTATACCCACAGAGTGAAGCCCCAGGCGCAAAATAATGGCATTTACCGGACCAATTTTGACTAACTCATATTCTAAATCTATACCATCTTTCACATATACTAGTATGCCATAATTTTTTTAAGATCAAATCTGTTATCCATCCTGTTCATTGGAGCTTGATAGATAATGAAAAAGACGAAATTTTCGTGTCTGCTCCAAATTCTTTATTAAAAATTGCTACATATGTTTCGGCCCTTACAAAATTAGGGCCATCTTCAGGCATCTGCAGACAAATACAAAGATGTATGAAAACAGTAATAAAATAAAAGACTGCAACAGAAAAGTACATGGAAAGAGAAAACAACAGTACAAAGACAAAACAGTAAATCAACAAATATTGAGAGTCGAATTGTAAACTTAAGCAAAATAACTTACATGTTCAAAATTATAACCGAAATTATTCGTCAAGAAAAGATGAAAGTAAATATGTCAAATTATCAGGATCAACAAAGGCGAACAGAAATAGCAGAAAGAAGCGCAGAAACCACAGAAAAACACAGAAATGACTGAGTTTCTGTTGAGTGGCGAATATCGGGTTGTGTGAAGTATCAAAATTGGGAGAAAAGGGGGAAGAACGGAATCGGAGTCATCGCGATGGAAGAAAGCCGAGCAAATGCGGACAAATGAGCAGTTCAGGGAACTTTTGCTGGGTGTTCAGAAGTTTAGTTGGGGTGTTGTGTTTTGCCTTTGTGATATGTATATTCTCCAATGAGTCACATAAACTTCTGTTTCGAGGTAGAGACAGGATGCAGGGCTCCAACGAAGGAACGTGGCCGGAGTTCGAGAGGATGTGCTCCGCGAAAGTGGACTTGTTGGGGTTGTTGGTCCTAATGGCTCTGAAGTGTTCATCGATCCTTGTATTGATGCTTCTAATGGATCGGCCTATGTAGAAACTACCACAAGAACATTCCAGCCGATAGACTCCCATTCTCTCGACCGGGTCGACCTTATCCTTACCTCTGGAGTGGATTGCTCTAAGGGAGTTTTCAACTTTGAAGGATATCTGAATGTTGAACTGTTTTAGGTATTTTTGGATTCTCTCAGAAACCCCAGGAACATAAGGGATGCTCTTGAAAATAATGTTTTCATCTGATATAGGGGTTAAATGGGTGTTATGTCTAATCATGATCTTATGGGAAATGCAGCGAAAAGTGTTCTGGACCAAGTTCATAGGGAAGCCATTGTTGTGTACTATTTGTAGTATAATGTATTCCGTTTCGTAATCTTCAGCGGACAATGGAGTTGTCAACAGTCTATAGAAGAAGGAACGGAAGGCGGCAAGCTTGTACTGGAGTGGATGATTTGATGAGAAAGGGATCACATGATCAGTTGTTGTGGGCTTCCTGTAGATAGAGAATTCGATCTCATCATCTCTCGAGCGCAAAAGCAAGTCTAGAAACGGAAGGGTTCCATTTGTCTGTGCTTCAACGGTGAAGGTGATTCTAGGATGCAGTGTGTTAATGAAATCTAGGAACATATCGAGGTCAGATTGATCTCCCAGGAAGATGCAAAAAATGTCGTCCACATAGCGTCTCCAAAATAGAATGTGTTTTTTGAACAAGTTATTGTCCTTGAGTTTATTTTCAAGATATTTAAGAAAACACTCTGCAAGCAATGGCGCCAGGGTAGATCCCATACTTAGGCCGTTTTTTTTGGATGTAAAATCGGTTGTTGAATTTGAAAAAGTTCTGCTCCAGGCAAACTTTTAGTAAAGCTGAGAGAGAAGACCCAACATCGTCGCTAAGATCGGAAAAGGCCAAAAGTTGGTTGATTAATTCAGCGGCTTCAACCGGTGGAGTAGATGGGTATAAGTTGACTATATCGAAGGAGACCATGGTTGCTCCCTCGGGAAATTTGAGGTCTTTGATCTGATGTACCAGTTCTGAAGAATTTTTGATAGAGAATTCTGATCTGTAATCTAAATGGCGTTGAAAAACATCACCGAGGAAGGAAGACAAGCCGTGGGCAGTGGTGCCAACAAAGGAAACGATTGGGCGAACGGGTATGCCTGGTTTGTGGATCTTTGGCAAACTATATAACAGAGGAGTGACCGGTACAGACGAGATAAGCCAATCTATTTTAAAATTGAAAAGCTGCAAAATATCTTTATTTTGTTTGATGGTAGAATTTACCTTCTTAAGAAAACCAGGTATGAGATCTTTGGGGGTTCTGTCGAAATCTGTTGAATTTAGGAAGTCTTCAGTTTTGCAAATGTAATCAGACATTCTCATGATCACGGTGCAGTTGCCCTTGTAAGCTTTGGTGACCAAGAGATTTTTTACGTTGATTTTGTTCAACAATGATTTTATGACAGAGGAAGAACTCCCAAATTTTGTAGTTTGATGTCTTAAGAAGGATTTGATGATGTTAGTTGTTTCTAATGTTATGGTGGCAAAATTTTCTAATCTGCACCGATTAAAAATGTTTTCAATATGTGAGGTGAACGAGTCTAAAAGTACAGAAGAAGGCTTGAGAGGTGCAGAACATTTAAGGCCCTGGTTAAGAAGATCTTGTTCGGCAGATGATAGTGAAATGTCGGTCATGTTTAATGTTCTTGGGTGAAATTTAAACGTCGAATATACTGTTTGGGTTGGTTGTTCAGGAATATTATGAGATCTCAAGTAGTTCAATTGAACTACAATTGAAGCTATCCAAGAAATTTCTTGGATAGCTTCTCAAAGCGTTTCTCACCCTCCAACTCCATCCTTTCCCGAGTCCTTCTCTCCAGGCAATCCCATATAGCTGGATGTAAGTTCCATATGTAATTTCCATATGTCGAGGAAAATTGCTTCTCTGAGTCTAAACTTGTGTCGGAGTTCTTGTTTTATCCAAAACCTAAGAGCAAACCTCTGTGTTGACTTAGCTGCTCTTGAGGTGTTCCCAATTTTAACCTTGGCGAATTTCGGTTGTAGACTCTCTCTTAGACATGAAGACAAAAACCATATAATAATAATAATAATAATAATAACGACTTGAACGACTTGACGACTTGAAACTCTTCGCATCTACCAAAAAACAAATGCAATTGATGCTGAAAATGGTGGAAGGATTCTCGGAAGACATCAAAATGAAGTTTGGACTAGAAAAATGTCGACTGCTGAACATAACGAGAGGAAAAATAGAAGATGGTACGTTCAAACTCAGGGAAGGTGCAGAAATTGAAGCATTAAAGGAAGCAGACACATACAAGTATCTAGGCATAAAACAGGCAAGAAAAATCAATCAGACCCAGATGAAGAAAGAATTAACGGAGGAGTTCACCCGAAGATTGAGGAGGATTATGAAAACTGGTCTTAACAGCAAGAATCTGATAAAAGCGATTAACACCTACGCTTGCTCGGCGCTGATCTATTCATTTGGTATTATCTCTTGGACGACCACCGATTTAGCAGCTTTACAGAGAAATATAAGGACGATGCTGACTAAACACAATAAACATCACCCCAAAAGCTCAATAAAACGGACAGAGCTGCCACGACATCTTGGGGGTAGAGGAATTGTTGATTTTTCCAACCGTATGTCCCAGGAAATTGAAGGACTTCGAAAATATTTCTTGAGCAAGGCAGCTTCGTCAGAACTCCATCGAGTAGTTTGTGTTGCTGATAGTTCTACACCATTAAAGCTACAACAGGATCACTTGGAAACCGTCGAACACTCTGCAGAAAGTAAAATGCAGAAACTGATTGGCAAACCTTTGCATGGGAGGCACCAGAACGAGGTCAACCATGATTACGTCGACATATCTGCGTCGAACTACTGGTTGACTTCCGGAAGGTTGTTTCCTGAGACAGAGGGCTTCATGCTCGCCATCCAGGATCAGGTGATTCCAACAAGAAATTACATGAAATACATCGCCAAGGATGCCTCAGTGGCGGACGATAGCTGTCGTTATGGCTGTGCGACACATGAAACTATCCAGCACATCACCGGGTGATGTCAGAAGTTCGCGGGCACGGAGTACAAGAATAGACATGATGCTGTTGCCAAGATTCTTCACCAAGAATTGGCACTAAAACACAAACTTCTAACTTCGAAAAAGGTTCCTTATTACAATTACCATCCGGATGCTGTGCTGGAAAACGAACATCACAAGCTCTACTGGGATCGCACGGTTCTCACAGACCGGAAAATAACACACAATAGACCAGACCTCATATTGCTCAATAAGGATGAGGACAGAGCACTATTCATCGACGTGGCAATTCCAAATAATAACAATCTTCTAGATGGGCCCACTGAAAAAATTTCAAAATACGGAGTTCCTCTTTAAGAATATGCACCACTTTTAACTATACGATGATTTTTCTAGGAGATATGCGTGTCAAAAGTTGATTTCGAAAATTTCCAAAAAAGATAGCGTCACTTAAAAATTCGTCAAGATCAAACGGTTCCACCGATGTCGATGACATTTCGAGATTTATTACTAGGAGAGCTGCTCTTTTGAAGTATGTATTACTTGTAGATCAACGATGATTTTTGTGGAAGTTACGCATCTCGAAAGCTTATCTTCGAAAAATTCTCAAAAAGATGGGGTCAGTTAAAAATTCGTCAAGATCGAACGGTTACATCGAGGTCGATGAAATTTCGAGATTTGTCACTAAAAGAGTTGCTTTTTTAGGATATGTATAATATTCGGATCTGCGATGATTTTGTAGGAGATACGCGTGTCAAAAGTTGATTTCGAAAATTTTCAAAAAAGATGGTATCACATGAAAATTCGTCAAGATCAAACGGTTGCACCGATGTCGATGAAATTTCGAGATTTTCTACTAGGCGAGCTGCTCTTTCGAAAAATATATCACTTGTGGATCTACGATGATTCTTATAGGAGTTAAGAATCTCGAAAGTTGACCTTCGAAAAATTCCCAAAAAGATGGGGTCAGTTAAATTTTTGTCAAGATCGAACGGTTACATTGAGGTCGATGAAATTTCGAGATCGAAAACTATGTGCAGTTTCAAGATTTGGTTCGAATTGATCAAACAGTTTTCAAGGAATTGATATCACACTTTGCCGAATTGACCACTGAAATCTCAATTCCTATCTGAACTATCGAACTGAAATTCAACATGTGCATCTCAATCCGAAAACTATGTGCAGTTTCAAGATTTGGTTCGAATCGATCCAATAGTTCCTTAGGAATTGAAATGATATTTTGCCGAATCGACTACTGAAATCTTCATTCCTATCAGAACTATCGATCTGAAATTCAACATGTGCATCTCAATTCGAAAACTATGTGCAGTTTCAAGATTTGGATCGAATTGGTTCAACAGTTTTCGAGGAATTGATATCACACTTTGCCGAATAGACCACTGAAATCTCAATTCCTATCAGAACTATCGAACTGAAATTCAACATGTGCATCACATTTCGAAAACTATGTGCAGTTTCAAAATTTGGTTCAAATTGATCCAACAGTTTTCAAGGAATTGATATCACACTTTGCCGAATTGACAACTGAAATCTCAATTCCTATCTGAACTATCGAACTGAAATTCAACATGTGTATCTCAATTCGAAAACTGTGTAAAATTTCAAGATTTGGTTCGAATTGATCCAACATTGTTCGAGGAATTAGTATCACACTTTGCCGAATTGACCACTGAAATATCAATTCCTATCTGAACTATCGAACTGAAATTCAACATGTGCATCCCATTTCGAAAACTATGTGCAGTTTCAAAATTTGGTTCGAATTGATTCAACAGTTTTCGAGGAATTGATATCACACTTTACCGAATTGACCACTGAAATCTCAATTCCTATCTGAACTATCGAACTGAAATTCAACATGTGCATCTCAATTCGAAAACTATGTGCAGTTTCAAGATTTGGTTCGAATTGATCCAATAGTTCCTTAGGAATTGAAATAATATTTTGTCGAATCGACCACTGAAATCTCCATTCCTATCAGAACTATCGATCTGAAATTCAACATGTGCGTCTCATTTCGATAACTATGTGCAGTAAAAAGATTTGGGTCGTATTGGTCCAACAGTTTTTGAGAAATTGATATCACACTTTGCCGAATAGACCACTGAAATCTCAATTCCTATCAGAACTATCGAACTGAAATTCAACATGTGCATCACATTTCGAAAACTATGTGCAGTTTCAAAATTTGGTTCAAATTGATCCAACAGTTTTCCAGGAATTGATATCACACTTTGCCGCATTGACAACTGAAATCTCAATTCCTATCTGAACTATCGAACTGAAATTCAACATGTGTATCTCAATTCGAAAACTGTGTAAAATTTCAAGATTTGGTTCGAATTGATCCAACATTGTTCGAGGAATTAGATTCACACTTTGCCGAATTGACCACTGAAATCTCAATTCCTATCTGAACTATCGAACTGAAATTCAACATGTGCATCCCATTTCGAAAACTATGTGCAGTTTCAAAATTTGGTTCAAATTGATCAAACAGTTTTCGAAGAATTGATATCACACTTTGCCTAATTGACCACTGAAATCTCAATTCCTATCTGAACTATCGAACTAAAATTCAACATGTGCATCTCAATTCGAAAACTATGTGCAGTTTTAAGATTTGGTTCGAATTGATCCAATAGTTCCTTAGGAATTGAAATGATATTTTGTCGAATCGACCACTGAAATCTCCATTCCTATCAGAAATATCGAACTGAAATTCAACATGTGCATCACATTTCGAAAACTATGTGCAGTTTCAAAATTTGGTTCAAATTGATCCAACAGTTTTCAAGGAATTGATATCACACTTTGCCGAATTGACAACTGAAATCTCAATTCCTATCTGAACTATCGAACTGAAATTCAACATGTGCATCCCATTTCGAAAACTATGTGCAGTTTCAAAATTTGGTTCGAATTGATTCAACAGTTTTCGAGGAATTGATATCACACTTTACCGAATTGACCACTGAAATCTCAATTCCTATCTGAACTATCGAACTGAAATTCAACATGTGCATCTCAATCCGAAAACTATGTGCAGTTTCAAGATTTGGTTCGAATTGATCCAATAGTTCCTTAGGAATTGAAATGATATTTTGCCGAATCGACTACTGAAATCTTCATTCCTATCAGAACTATCGATCTGAAATTCAACATGTGCATCTCAATTCGAAAACTATGTGCAGTTTCAAGATTTGGATCGAATTGGTTCAACAGTTTTCGAGGAATTGATATCACACTTTGCCGAATAGACCACTGAAATCTCAATTCCTATCAGAACTATCGAACTGAAATTCAACATGTGCATCACATTTCGAAAACTATGTGCAGTTTCAAAATTTGGTTCAAATTGATCCAACAGTTTTCAAGGAATTGATATCACACTTTGCCGAATTGACAACTGAAATCTCAATTCCTATCTGAACTATCGAACTGAAATTCAACATGTGTATCTCAATTCGAAAACTGTGTAAAATTTCAAGATTTGGTTCGAATTGATCCAACATTGTTCGAGGAATTAGATTCACACTTTGCCGAATTGACCACTGAAATCTCAATTCCTATCTGAACTATCGAACTGAAATTCAACATGTGCATCCCATTTCGAAAACTATGTGCAGTTTCAAAATTTGGTTCAAATTGATCAAACAGTTTTCGAAGAATTGATATCACACTTTGCCTAATTGACCACTGAAATCTCAATTCCTATCTGAACTATCGAACTAAAATTCAACATGTGCATCTCAATTCGAAAACTATGTGCAGTTTTAAGATTTGGTTCGAATTGATCCAATAGTTCCTTAGGAATTGAAATGATATTTTGTCGAATCGACCACTGAAATCTCCATTCCTATCAGAACTATCGAACTGAAATTCAACATGTGCATCACATTTCGAAAACTATGTGCAGTTTCAAAATTTGGTTCAAATTGATCAAACAGTTTTCAAGGAATTGATATCACACTTTGCCGAATTGACAACTGAAATCTCAATTCCTATCTGAACTATCGAACTGAAATTCAACATGTGCATCTCAATTCGAAAACTGTGTAAAATTTCAAGATTTGGTTCGAATTGATCCAACATTGTTCGAGGAATTAGTATCACACTTTGCCGAATTGACCACTGAAATCTCAATTCCTATCTGAACTATCGAACTGAAATTCAACATGTGCATCCCATTTCGAAAACTATGTGCAGTTTCAAAATTTGGTTCGAATTGATTCAACAGTTTTCGAGGAATTGATATCACACTTTGCCGAATTGACCACTGAAATCTCAATTCCTATCTGAACTATCGAACTGAAATTCAACATGTGCATCTCAATTCGAAAACTATGTGCAGTTTCAAGATTCGGTTCGAATCGATCCAATAGTTCCTTAGGAATTGAAATGATATTTTGCCGAATCGACTACTGAAATCTTCATTCCTATCAGAACTATCGATCTGAAATTTAACATGTGCATCTCAATTCGAAAACTATGTGCAGTTTCAAGATTTGGGTCGAATTGGTTCAACAGTTTTTGAGGAATTGATATCACACTTTGCCGAATAGACCACTGAAATCTCAATTCCTATCAGAACTATCGAACTGAAATTCAACATATGCATCTCATTTCGAAAACTATGTGCAGTTTCAAGATTTGGTTCGAATTGATCCAACAGTTTTCAAGGAATTGATATCACACTTTGCCGAATTGACCACTGAAATCTCAATTCCTTTCTGAACTTACGAACTGAAATTCAACATGTGCATCTCAATCCGAAAACTATGTGCAGTTTCAAGATTTGGTTCGAATCGATCCAATAGTTCCTTAGGAATTGAAATGATATTTTGCCGAATCGACTACTGAAATCTTCATTCCTATCAGAACTATCAGAAATTCAACATGTGCATCTCAATTCGAAAACTATGTGCAGTTTCAAGATTTGGTTCGAATTGATCCAACAGTTTTCGAGGAATTGATATCACACTTTGCCGAATTGACCACTGAAATCTCCATTCCTATCTGAACTATCGAACTGAAATTCAACATGTGCATCTCAATTCGAAAACTATGTGCAGTTTCAAGATTTGGTTCGAATCGATCCAATAGTTCCTTAGGAATTGAAGTGATATTTTGCCGAATCGACTACTGAAATCTTCATTCCTATCAGAACTATCGATCTGAAATTCAACATGTGCATCTCAATTCGAAAACTATGTGCAGTTTCAAGATTTGGTTCGAATTGATCCAATAGTTCCTTAGGAATTGAAATGATATTTTGTCGAATCGACCACTGAAATCTCCATTCCTATCAGAACTATCGAACTGAAATTCAACATGTGCATCATATTTCGAAAACTATGTGCAGTTTCAAAATTTGGTTCAAATTGATCCAACAGTTTTCAAGGAATTGATATCACACTTTGCCGAATTGACAACTGAAATCTCCATTCCTATCTGAACTATCGAACTGAAATTCAACATGTGCATCTCAATTCGAAAACTGTGTAAAATTTCAAGATTTGGTTCGAATTGTTCCAACATTGTTCGAGGAATTAGTATCACACTTTGCCGAATTGACCACTGAAATCTCAATTCCTATCTGAACTATCGAACTGAAATTCAACATGTGCATCCTATTTCGAAAACTATGGGCAGTTTCAAAATTTGGTTCGAATTGATTCAACAGTTTTCGTGGAATTGATATCACACTTTGCCGAATTGACCACTGAAATCTCAATTCCTATCTGAACTATCGAACTGAAATTCAACATGTGCATCTCAATTCGAAAACTATGTGCAGTTTCAAGATTTGGTTCGAATTGATCCAAGAGTTCTTTAGGAATTGAAATAATATTTTGTCGAATCGACCACTGAAATCTCCATTCCTATCAGAACTATCGATCTGAAATACAACATGTGCGTCTCATTTCGAAAACTATGTGCAGTTTCAAGATTTGGGTCGAATTGGTCCAACAGTTTTTGAGAAATTGATATCACACTTTGCCGAATAGACCACTGAAATCTCAATTCCTATCAGAACTATCGAACTGAAATTCAACATGTGCATCACATTTCGAAAACTATGTGCAGTTTCAAAATTTGGTTCAAATTGATCCAACAGTTTTCAAGGAATTGATATCACACTTTGCCGAATTGACAACTGAAATCTCAATTCCTATCTGAACTATCGAACTGAAATTCAACATGTGCATCTCAATTCGAAAACTGTGTGAAATTTCAAGATTTGGTTCGAATTGATCCAACATTGTTCGAGGAATTAGTATCACACTTTGCCGAATTGACCACTGAAATCTCAATTCCTATCTGAACTATCGAACTGAAATTCAACATGTGCATCCCATTTCGAAAACTATGTGCAGTTTCAAAATTTGGTTCGAATTGATTCAACAGTTTTCGAGGAATTGATATCACACTTTGCCGAATTGACCACTGAAATCTCAATTCCTATCTGAACTATCGAACTGAAATTCAACATGTGCATCTCAATTCGAAAACTATGTGCAGTTTCAAGATTTGGTTCGAATTGATCCAATAGTTCCTTAGGAATTGAAATGATATTTTGCCGAATCGACTACAAAAATCTTCATTCCTATCAGAACTATCGAACTGAAATTCAACATGTGCATCTCAATTCGAAAACTATGTGCAGTTTCAAGATTTGGTTCGAATTGATCCAATAGTTCCTTAGGAATTGAAATAATATTTTGTCGAATCGACCACTGAAATCTCCATTCCTATCAGAACTATCGATCTGAAATTCAACATGTGCGTCTCATTTCGAAAACTATGTGCAGTTTCAAGATTTGGGTCGAATTGGTCCAATAGTACCTCAGGAATTGAAATGATATTTTGCCGAATCGACTACTGAAATCTTCATTCCTATCAGAACTATCGAACTGAAATTCAATATGTGCATCTCAATCCGAAAACAATGTAAAGTTTCAAGATTTGGTTCGAATTGATCCAACAGTTTTTGAGGAATTGATATGACACTTTGCCGAATAGACCACTGAAATCTCAATTCCTATCTGCACTATCGAACTGAAATTCAACATGTGCATCTCAATTCGAAAACTATGTTCAATTTCAAGATTTGGTTCGATTGATCCAACAGTTTTCGAGGAATTGTATCACACTTTGCCGAATTGACCACTGAAATCTCAATTCCTATCTGAACTATCGAACTGAAATTCAACATGTGCATCTCAATTCGAAAACTATGTGCAGTTTCAAGATTTGGTTCGAATCGATCCAATAGTACCTCAGGAATTGAAATGATATTTTGCCGAATCGACTACTGAAATCTTCATTCCTATCAGAACTATCGAACTGAAATTCAATATGTGCATCTCAATCCGAAAACAATGTAAAGTTTCAAGATTTGGTTCGAATTGATCCAACAGTTTTCGAGGAATTGATATGACACTTTGCCGAATTGACCACTGAAATCACAATTCCTATCTGAACTATCGAACTAAAATTCAACATGTGCATCTCAAATCAAAAACTGTGTACAGATGTGCATAAGAGTTTTCGTCGATCACGGCTAGCCCTGCAAGATGTTGAGGTGACCACTAGCATTATAATCTTCTTATACTACCTAGTATTCTAGTATCTAGTATCACTCCATCTTGATGAACAAATCCTCCCGTTTCCGACATCAGCTCAGCCGACTCCAGAAAAGCAGAAGATGATTTTTACAGCAAGTCATGGTCTTTCAATCTCTTGAAATATATAAAGTATATGTTTACTCATATGATATTCGAATGAAAACTTCAGTTTTGCTTGTCTAATCTGGCTTTCTAATATCTTTTGTTCTGCTGGCGTGATAGATTTTCCTACTAGCTTAAGATCGATTCATATGTCGGATATTAGCTTCTCCAAAGCACTCTAGCTCTTGGACTTTGATTTTATTATGAGCTACTGTTCCCTTGAGTGGGTCTTGACCTCTCAATAATCTTATTCCATTTCCAACTTTTGTGTATAATGCTGGTATTGCAAACTTTGAAACCCCTGTCTTCCTGCATTCAAGGAAAGTATATCCTTTGTATCGAAGACTTACAGTTACAGTTTGTTCGGCGCATCTGTCGAATCCCCCAGACCTGCTACCGCGACCAAAGCGGTCTATTGTGGCACACAAACGAGCTCAAAGAGCTAAACTTCTACCTCCAGTGCCATCTTCCAAGGGAAGAGGTGATAACAGAGGAGGAGCAGTTCATGAGTTCCCCTAGAACCAGCCTGAGCGAACCTTGTCTGCTGCTGGGCAGTCACTGAGGATAGTCCTCCTATAAGCAAAGAGAGTCCTTGTATATCGAAGAGCTAGGATGCAGGCTACGATTCATATTCAAACTCTTCTATCGAACTCGAGAATTTCATTCGCCGTCCATTTAACTACCCTGAGAGAGTAGTTGACTCCCCAGACTGCCAAATTTTTCGTAGGATAAACTAGCGACTGTGTAGTTAATGCATTCCTAATTTAAGTTATCTCCAGAGCACCACTCTCTCACATTCATTTGTTATAAAAAAAAAAACGAAAATGAAATATATAACGTTTTTAAAATTATTACATAATCACTAAAGCTCTTCTTGACAAAAAGACACTTAAAGAGTGTTTGAAACATCCTGAAATACGATTCCCCAAGTGAGCAGTCCACAAACTAAGGATGATAGCCATCATAAATATAGAGGTGTTTTGAAAGATGAAAGTTGTAATAACTGGAGCCAATGTTATAATAATACGATCACGTCACTCATTCGAGTTCGAATAATCCCACTGTACTAGATTCTAAAACATATGTGGCAACTACGCTGGACGCAACAACATGCTAAAGGTGAAAGACTGAATAAAATTCGGACGCAGCATTGTGCTATATATGAAAACAAAATATACGCCGGACGCACTAATGGTAGGACCATGTAAGGACGCAATAATGTGCGTATATCAACTTCTTTATTAATGAAGATATTTGAGATCTGAAACGACCAAACTACGTAATTTTTTGCGTAGATTAATATACTTCGATCAGATTCCACCTAGGTAGCGTATTTCTGGGAGACGCAATAAGGTTGCTTTTTGAAAGGACGCAATAAAGTATGCCAGATGTAAATATATATATATATATACAGTCCCTGGCCAGTTTATTAGACGCACTGAGGATTTTTTTTATATTTACTGGTATTGCTGGAGGAAAAAGCAGAATATTTGAATTTCATTTCCACAGAATGTTAGTTTCATCTACGACTCTCATTAAATTGTTCTATTTGGTATTTATTTTTGATGTTGTAGTATTAGTACTTAAGTATGAATCAGTACTATGTCTTCCAGTGGACGTCTTGCATTCTGCAGGTTCGGACGTTATTTCGATAATCCACATATGAAATCATTACCTTCGAATGCAGCAAACCGAACAATTCTGCATTGATAGTATGAAGTTCTCATAGCTACACAGGGTGGCTCAGCAAAATATTAAAATTTCATGTTTAATCATCAATAAATCAATATTTTTTATTGAATATGATATATTATATGTGAAAACCATTTACAGATGAAGTATATGTAACATATACATTCAATTTAATAATTCAATATTGAGATTTTGCATCGAATCAATGCGTCTAATAATATGGCCAGGGACTGTATATATATATATATATATATATATATATATATATATATATAAAAACAAGGCAAAACGTTGTCACCTCCGATTTCGGAGGTGACAGCGATATATATGAGGTGAGAGCGTTAAACGAGTTATATATATATATATATATATATATTACTATTACTATTTCGGAGGTGGTATTAACAATTTATAACTATATATATATATATATATATATATATATATATATATATATATATATATATATATATATATATATATATATATATATATATATATATATATATATATATATATATATATATATATATATATATATATATATATATATATAAAAATATATATATATATATATTTACATCTGGCATACTTTATTGCGTCCTTTCAAAAAGCAACCTTATTGCGTCTCCCAGAAATACGCTACCTAGGTGGAATCTGATCGAAGTATATTAATCTACGCAAAAAATTACGTAGTTTGGTCGTTTCAGATCTCAAATATCTTCAATAATAAAGAAGTTGATATACGCACATTATTGCGTCCTTTCATGGTCCTACCATTAGTGCGTCCCGCGTATATTTTGTTTTCATATGTAGCACAATGCTGCGTCCGAATTTTATTCAATCTTTCACCATTAGCATGTTGTTGCGTCCAGCGTAGTTGCCACATATGTTTTAGAATCTGGTACAGTAGGATTATTCGAACTCGATGACGTGATCGTATTATAACATTGGCTCCTGTTATTACAACTTTCATCTTTCAAAACACCTCTATATTTATGATGGCTATCATCCTTAGTTTGTGGACTACTCACTTGGGGAATCGTATTTCTGAATGTTTCGAACACTCTTTGAGTGTCTTTTTGTCAAGAAGAGCTTTAGTGATTATGTAATAATTTTAAAAGCGTTATATATTTCATTTTCGTTTTTTTCAATAACAAATGAATGTGAGAGAGTGGTGCTCTGGAGATAACTTAAATTAGGAATGCATCAACTGCACAGTTGTTAGTTTATCCTACGTTTATCCTAAGAACAATTTGGCAGTCTGGAGAGTCAACTACTCTCTCAGTGTAGTTAAATGGACGGCGAATGAAATTCTCGAGTTCGATAGAAGAGTTTGAATATGAATCGTAGTCTACATCGTAGCTCTTCGATATACAAGGACTCTCTTTGCTTATACGAGGACGAAACCATTGAGCATATCCTCAGAGACTGCCCAGCGGCAGATAAGGTTCGCTCAGGCTGGTTCTAGGGGAACACATGAACCACTCCTCCTCTGTTATCACCTCTTTCCTTTGGAAGATGGCACTGGAGTTAGAAGTTTAGCTCTTTGAGCTTGTTTGTGTGCCACAATAGACCGCTTTGGTCGCGGTAGCAGGTCTGGGGGATTCGACAGATACGCCGAACAAACTGTAACTGTAACTCTTCGATACAAAGGATATACTTTCCTCGAATGCAGGAAGACAGGGGTTTCAAAGTTTGCAATACTAACATTATACACAAAAGTTGGAAATGGAATAAGATTATTGAGAGGTCAAGACCCACTCAAGGGAATAGTAGCTCATCATAAAATCAAAGTCAAAGAGCTGGAGTGCTTTGGAGAAGCTAATATCCGACATATGAATCGATCTTAAGCTAGTAGGAAAATCTATCTCGCCAGCAGAACAAAAGATATTAGGAAGTTTTCATTCGAATATTATATGAGTAAACATATACTTTATATATTTCAAGAGATTGACTTGCTGTAAAAATCATCTTCTGCTTTTCTGGAGTCGGCTGAGCTGATGTTGGAAACGGGAGGATATGTTCATCAAGATGGAGTGATACTAGATACTAGAATACTAGGTAGTATAAGAAGAATATAATGCAAGTGGTCACCTCAACATCTCGCAGGGCTAGATGTGATCGACGAAAACTCTTATGCACATCTTGCCGGCTTGCAGAATTCATACTTTATCAGGTTATATAGGCATAGACAAATAACCAAAGCTCTCATTTGTACCTCCAAAGACCAAAGCAGTTTTTGAGAACGATAAAGCTCGCATATATTGCAATAGCGTGTATATACACGCAATAAAGCTCGATCAAGTTCTGTCAGAAAAAGAGCTCAAAGAATTTCTTGTGTTGTATTCTCTTCGCTGCCAAAAATAATGTGGTGGTGAACGAAGAACAGAAAAGTGAAAAATACAAAGGATCAATGTTCGAACAGGGCATAAAGTTTGAATGGTAAATCTGATTGAAGAATTTTTAGATCTGAGAAATAATAACGTTACTGAATTGGATATTATTCTGGCCTGCAGAACTCTGGCAGAATGAAGAACTATCTCAAGAACGTGGGGACAACACCTGGTTTTGTAACTAGGGCAAAAAAAGGGGTTCTGGACGTGACAATGGTCAACGCAGCTTCCAGAAGAAGTGTTAAAGCTTGGGAAATGGTGACCAAACCATCAATCTCTGTCCATAGGATAATCGAATATAAAATAACAGAAGAGGAACTGATCCACCATTAAGGTCCATCTGAAGCAAAACAACAGTTCGAAACTAATTGGCCAAACCTCTCGCATTACGATCTGGAACAAAAAGTCGATCAGGGAATTTTAGAGGCCTTCCACTCCAGTTATCCACTCCCGGAAGTTTGAACAAGTGAGGATGCATCTAATTAATCCTATTCGTGCATGAGCTCATGCCGACGATTTTAAAATCTTTGGTGATATAGGCTCTATTGAAGACTGCGTTTCCTGCAGCGTGCTTTGTGGACTCATTCTTGATTTGGTGTGCAGAAATCAACTACCATTGAGCATTTTTGAGTGCAATGTCGCCACGCACACCAGGAAAAAGAACTATTTACTGTATAGTTATAGTCTTGATGGCAGCGTCCTGAGCAAAAAAACGGAGATAAAAGATCTTGGCGTTGTTTTGATCGAAGTTTTACATTTGTTCCTCATGTTAATCATTTACTTGGTACGAGGCCAAGATTGTATGAATTCATCGTGCGTAATAGCAGATATTTTCTGATCCGGAAACCATGATTTTGCTGTTCAATACATTTGTGACGAGCAAACTGGAGTTTGGATGCATTGCTTGGAACCCAACATACGATTGCCATACACATCACAATGACATATATTCCGAGAGCTGGCGACGAAAATCGGCAAAAGATTTGTAATGGATCATAATTAAATATGAGTTAGTTTTGATGGTGTATATGAATCAGCACCCACGCTAAAAGGTCAGGTAGTGGAATATCTGACGGCGACGCTCTTTGATTTATATAAAATTACAATATCCGTACTTTGGGGGATTGCTGACTGCCTCTCTTCTATTGATATGTGGTCTGAATATTTTATTCACAAAAAATATATATGATATTTGAGCAGTAAATGCAGTTTCAACCAATACAATTCTTTTGAAACAACATCGTCAAGGCAGCAACTTATGTGGTGTACTGACACACCGCGTTTCACTAAAATGAGATCTGACCACTTTTTCAAGTTTTCTGTTCTATGAACTAGTGACAATTTTCAATCATTATAAAATACTTGTAGAGTGTGTTGTAATTTCATATACCTACATCAAAGCGCGTCGCCGCTAGGTGTTCCAGTACCTGACCTTGAGAGTGGAAGCTGACTTATGTACACCCTCAATACTAAATCATATCAAATTATGCGCCAGTACAAAACTTTTGCCGAATTTCGTTGCCAGCTCTCGGACTAATGGAGGCTGTTCAGAAAAGTTTTTTCGAGTAAGATCATGCTGTTTTGTTGAATAAATTCGGTGCAGTTAAGCTTGATGTCAGGACGGGCGTTGTTTGTTTCAGGTTCCTTCATGGACCCTTGAATGGCACATCTACTCGCTAGAGTAGGATTTCATGTAGGACGCCCAAGTTCTAGACCCGTACGCTTGTTCAACCTTACTACGCCCAGAACAAATATATTGTTTCAGTCATCTGTGTACAATATGATTTGTTCTAAATTCAATCAGATCTCGCATCTCTGTGATATAAACTTTGACAGACAGTCCTTATTAATTAATATATTACAAGGACACTACATATATACAAGAGTTCACATAATTTGTAGAACTTTTCAATTTTTGTGGTAATGTCACTTCTAATCCTACAGCACTCAGAATACAAAAGGTCATGGCAAAAGGAGTAATCAGCCCCACAATATCGCTCAATAAACCAGACGGATAATTCACCGAAGGAGAACAGGAACGATCTTTCAGTTTTCCCAAATCAACCTTCACAGGTAGTAAACCCATAACTAGAATCGATACAGCAATATAGACCAAGAATCCTCGTAAGGAAGATTGGGATATTTGAAAGACGATGTTTGGAGTGGTCAATGAACACCTTCAATCTATATAGATCACCAGAAGTGTAAAGAAGAATCCTAGAAGAGATTCGTCTTCATCTTCTGAAGATAACCAGAAGCTGCTTAGAATGAGTCATATAAACAGAAAATGGAGAAGGACAAAAGTTCCCTTAACACCAAAATGGGGACCCACAATCTTCAAGAACAATTAATTCAACATCGTTTCTATTGAAGACGATGAAGAAAGTAGTAGATAACAACATAAGAACATAGAATCTGGAGAATACACCAATTCACAAATGCCATATGGCCTACAGGACGACCGATCAACAAAAACTGCTCTGTATGACCGTATGACTCTATAGCTGGTCCCTCGGGAACTAAAGGAAATGAAGAGGCAAATACACTTGCCTCTAGCAACAAGGGAAGTTGACATTTATTCATCCAGTGGAATAAAAAAATTTTCAATTCACAAGTGAAATGAGATGACATAAACATAAGCGGATAAAGCGATACCTTTCATGTCAATTTATAAATCCGATAATTCTCTGGAAAGTGTTATCGTTTGATTTCTAATTGAAGTGGAATAAAATTCACGTGAGTTATATTTTTTTTTCATTCGAAAAAATAATAATGACAATATTAGTCAAAAGAACACCATAAGGGCACTTCAATCGGACCTGCTATTGCTCTAGAGACAGAATCCAATTCTTCACCTAACAGACTTTCGGGATGACCTTGGAGCCTAGGAAGCTAAATCATTTCAGTTGTGCAAATACAACTTGGTTTACTTGGATACACAGTTGCCAGACTTAGGACGCAACACTATGCGTCGTGTGAAAGATGTATATTGACTGTATATCAGTTTACATCATTTGAAGCGCCCCCGAAGCGGAATTTGCGTGAACTAAAAATATACTTTAGGTTTCATGAGAAGCACTCTACTGCGTCTGGAGATATGTTTTTCAACATAGAATAACTCTTTTATCAAAAGATGAATGAAATCTATAGTTGTTCCAAAGATAGCTCTCGACGTCCTTCACGATTTGCGATCACCCCTGTCGTTGAATCCCTCGAAATACCAGAGAAAACTTTGAAAAACAAAATATATATATATATATATATATATATATATATATATATATATATATATATATATATATATATATATATATATATATATATATATATATATATATATATATATATATATATATATATATATATATATATATATATATATATATATATATATATATATATATATATATATATATATATATATATATATATATATATATATATATATATATATATATATATATATATATATATATATATATATATATATATATATATATATATATATATATAGTTATAAAGTGTTAATACCACCTCCAAAATAGTAACTCGTTTAACGCTCTCACCTCATATATATCGCTGTCACCTCCGAAATCGGAGGTGACAACGTTTTGCCTTGTTTTTTAGCTTGTTAGATTCAGGAGGCTTCAGGGACCAACATATCAAAAAATCGTTTTGAGGTCACAACGCACCCCCTTTATGTACTGAACAATCTTTTAGTTCGAGTGTATATCACTGGCGCTAGTGTGCTGAGCTGTATATCGAAGAATTTCTCTGGAAGACTCTTTGCTCGTTAGCACCTCCGAAAATGGCAACGTTGTACTGTGCAAGTAGGTGTAGACAGGCGGAATATCAGTATACGGAGGAATTAAGTAAAGAGAGGCGCAGCGCGTTTTCTCCTCCATTATTGCAATCCAGGCGGCATATCTCAACGATTTTTTATCGCATTCTTCTGTAGGGGAAAGAATCACGTGAAAGAAAACCAATCTTGGCTCTCTCGAATGGGATTATGACTGTTTATATTTCATCGTGTGTATCTATGCATCCGTTGAACTTCTTTCATCTCAAGCTAACACTATAATTCTGAATTTGGCGAACTATTTCATTACCTATCTGAAAACAAATCGATTTGGGTCTTTTCCATAATAATATTGCTTCTCTCTATGGAAATGATCTATATAGATAATACTGCCTATTAGAAAAACGAATAATCAGTATTGTTATATTGCATATAATAAAATGAGCTGTTCAGCGAAAAAAAAATTTTTTTGGAAAAGAATATTCAGATCTGAATGGTGATGAATATTCGAGGTCAATGAGCCATTCCGAAAATTTTCATTTCAGAATCAAGAGAAAAAATGCTACAAATTTTACAATATCACAGAAATGAACAACGTCGGCTAAACCGAATGTTGGACATTGTTATGTTATTTCAAATGGAACGCTCTATATATTTTTCTTGAATCGGATTGCTCAATGATTTTGAGGTATTCTTCGCTCACAAACATCTCTTTTATTATCGATTATGTTTAAATATTGGATTTTCCCGAAACTTTGAAGAGCTTGTACCATCTCTCTGGTTTATTTTTTTAGTGATGTTTCATAAAGAAAATTACCAATTATATCGAAACAAGTAAGATTTCATAAAGAATTATCCAAAACAGATTTGCATTTTTCGATAGATCATACTGGATATAAGTGAGAAAATAAACAAAATTGAAGTCAATTGAAGGCCTTGGGTCAACTTATTTCGATATTGCAACCATATTTTTGACATGATGAATCTACAAAATGAAGTTAATAATATAGATACATACTTGGATACGTATGATTGATATTCAGATGATTGATTGGTAAATTCCCAAAAGCTATGATGAACAGCGGGCACTATGATGGACGCATGATGAAAGGAGAAAGACAAAAGTTAATTTAAGTATTTTCGCATGCAGTTTTATTTTTCAAAATAAATGATGATTCTTATAATTACCAAATCAGGTGCAATTGAAATTTTTGTTTTGGTCTTCGAAAATTATACATATTGATTAAACTTCTACTATCCAAAATAAATAGGTACATAGATAAAACATATCTGTATACAGGATATCTGTAAACAAATGCGAACGACTAAGGGAGATGATTCCTTAATGAAAATAAGCGGGGGTAGTTCGTATAAATTTGTTTCCAAATCGACAGCCCTTCCAAGATACAGCTTTTGGACGGCGATGACGAGTTTACAGTTTTTAATTTTTTTTTACAGATTCTAAAAAACACAGAGTCATAAAACTATACATATTATGAAGCACTGAGTAGATTGGTACCAGTTTCAACTTCGGCAAGCTTGCTGAGCTCGTAGGTTAGGCGGTAACTTGCTATCGATTTTTTTAATGTGTCTCTCCCTTAAATTCAAAAATTTCTGTTAAAATATTGAAATTTGAGTTATTATGCTATTGTCTTAGAAGTGTACGAAACTAGCAGGTCGGGAGATCCACGATTTCGGGCCGATTCACCTTAAAAAAACATAATAAAATAAATTTCGTGAATACCGAGGATAAAAACCACTATTCTCTGCTATAAAAAATTAGTACTATTCCCATGATATACCGACTTAATGAATGCTACGTTGCTATTACTATAAGGCCCGGTTGTTCAGTTCAGGATTAGGCCGAGATTTGAGATGATCCTAGATTAACCTGACAAAATTGAACTGAAATGTCAAAATCAATCTAGGATAAACTTTAATACCGAACTGAACAACTGGGCCTATTCACATAGGGTTTCGGATTTTGCGAGAATCTACTACTTTTTCTTCAAAACAACAACTGCGCTAAAGGAAATGTGAATGACTGTTAGCGACACATAATATCAACCATCTAAATTCTGTAGTCTATACAAATTTTTTTGAACTCTCATTATACTATGTAGCAATATGATGCTGAAATCCGTCATTTGACAAAATGAGTTGTCAGTTTATAGACTGACCAACATTTCCGAAAGCTATTGATCTATTACCTAATTAAATCGTTCTATAATTGGTCCTTAATTGACAGTCGTATTGTGAACAACGATATGCAGCGGATTATCTAAACACGAAATAAATTCTGAAATGTTTCGGATCATGAGGCTAATTGAATAAGTATCTTGTTCGTATCATTTGTTGAGCTTCATTCTTCTAAATATTTTTCAATGAATGAAAATATAATATCAACACACATAATTTTTTGATTTATTCGACATCAAATCATTAAAAATATATCGTTTCTCGAAAAATTTCGAGTCTTGAGGCAAATAGAATATTGAATTATTATTATATCATTAGTTGCCGAACTTCATAGTGCTGAATGAATCTAAACTTGACAATATACGAGATAATTTTCGCAAGAATTTCTATGAAATCTGAAAATTTTCATCATTCTGGAGCATTCTGGACATCAATAATTCTCGAATCATCCATGGAATAAATTCAATTTTATCCAATATAACACGCAAACGAAATGTTACTTGGCATCATGAGCAATTCGTTCCTGAAAAGCTCGAATCAGGTAGAAAAGTTTGAACCCTTCGTATCAGCATTAACACGTGTTTTGCAGTAAACAGATGCCCATTTCATTTCTCTAACGGGCAATGTAACCAGGGTCGACGTTGGGTAAAAGGATGAACCAGAGTCTCTCGATGAACGTTTCTCACAACAAGAAGAATTTGAATTTTCATATGACGGTGAGGGCATTTGTTTCAAAATTTTCATAGTACAAGGAGTATACAGGTTGTTTCACAAGTAAACAGACAAATGAAAACCGTGAATAGAGGGCATTGCGCTGAGTTCAAAATCACCCCATATACAGGATGTCCCAAAACTAGTGAATCAAACATCACACCACGTTTGAGTAAACCAAATATTACCGAAAGACACCCACATTAGTTCGACGAAACTGTAGCGTTTCCGAAATAATCAGAATTTTACCTTAAGTTGCCGATTTTCGAACTATTTTTCTTAATAACAGGGCCAGTTTGTGAAAAAGGATATCGATTTTAAATTATATTGAACTAAGATTACTGTTTTATTTCCCCTAAGTGAAATTATTTTAAGTAGTTAATCGATAACCATAACCCAAGTAAATGTAAATTAAAACAATTGTATTTTCTACATTTCTAATACTCAAAATAAACAGGGGTGATAATATGGGAGAAAAAAGCTATCCTTAATTACAAATTGGCCTTGTGATTGAAAAAATCGGCAACTTTAGGTTAGGTTTTCTCAGAAACGGTACATTTTCGCTCAACTGATGTTGGTGCCATTCGATAGTATTTGATCTACTCTATCGTGGTGTGACGTTTGATTCAATAGTTTTGGGGCACCCTATATGTAGGTTCCTTCGGGGTTTTTTGAAATTTCTCGAATTTCCGTTTGGCTATAACTCCTGAAATTCTCGATCAAGTCGACTGAAAATTTATATTTAGCCTTGAGTTGTTAATTTCATTGAAACAGAGCATTAAAATTCGACAAAAATCTGGACCGGGCTCAGTGAGGCTTTACTAAACTTCAAACTCATAAAAACACCGTGTATGTAGTTTTTTAATAATAATTTCAACTTTTTTGTTATCTGCATTATTATTGTCTCAAAATGAATTGATTTTTGGGTTGCCCCACCTGTTGATCATGTTCTAGAAATAGTTGTTTTGGTCAGACGCCTCTAAGGAATAGAGCACTTCATGAAATTGTATTCAAAAATTCTTAATTGATTTTTTTTTCAAAGAATATTCTGTTGAATGTGTTCAACAATTATACCATATTCGGTCTTCAAAATAGGCATTCACAATGATAGAATGTTTCAAAATTGATAATACCCAAATATGGATGGAAAAACAACGCTATCTTGAAACAAAAAATTAAAACTTGATCTTCAGAATGAATCTATTTTTCTATGGACAACTAGTTGTGTGAATAAAAACAAAGAAAGAAAAAAAAACAAAGAAAACATTTCCAATTCCATTTTTAGATTTCCACATTTGATTGGCGATCATATTCATCCCATTAATTAATGTGAAGTAAAAGTCAATATGCAGCTCTGTTTTTTCCAGAGGCATTTCACCACCAATCAGTTATTCATCAAAAATAATCCACTGATAAGGCATACCAAAGTTTCATTGATTTTGAGAAAATCAATCTAGATACCTGAAAAATTCAAAATTATGACGAAAAAAACACCAGAGAACAGAACAGAGTGTTTCGCATGAGTTTAAATTTGAATATAGCCTCAATGAGTCCGGTCCTGTGTTCGTCAACTTTTAATGTTCTGTTCTAATGAAACTTACAAGTTTAAGCGGATAATTAATTTTTAGCCGACTAAAATATTTGGAGTTATAGCCGAACGAAAATTCGGGAAATATGAATAAACTCCTCTGTATATCGGAAACGGAATGCCTAAGACACACATCTGAGGTGTTTTTGAACTCAGCTCAATGCCCTCTATTCACGGTTTTCGTTTGTCCGTTTACTTGTGAAAAACCCTGTGTACTGAAAAATCGCAAAAGACTCCTCGAGCAATCAAAAAATGCCATTAAATCAAGGAATTTATTTTGATCGGCTATGATGAAAAATGTCAATATCCAGTTTTTATTAATATTTGGGATGATTCATCGATAATCCCCAATATCTCGAAAACTAAGGCACTTTTACAAAACGTAAAATATATTTCGATTATTGGTTACGTCCATATTATAAACATTAAAATAATTTTCGCAGGAATTTGGACAAATTTTTATTCGTTATCCTTTTAGTACATCGCCAACGTTTCGAATCGGTTGTGATTCTTTCTCAAGGCTGGAATGTCAAAATAAAACTAGAAACAGATAAAAACGACCTAGAGACGATCTACCACTCACCTCGTATTTCATCGGATTGAATATCGTCAATTTTATTAAAATAATTGTATAAGTATCTCGAATTAAATTTCATTCAATCTTCAAGTGGTTCATGTGTTGTTAACACGACATGGGTAAACAGAATCGTCTCACGGTACGTTCCACAAATCGCAATGAGTGACATGGAGATGACATTCAACTCTCCCATAAAACATTATATCTGTTCGTTAAAATATCACATCTCGGGTAAAAAACAATAAGGTAAAAAACAACAATGGTAATATACAACTTAAAAACTAAATCAAAACATTTTGTTCTTGGTGGATGCACCTTAGACACATTCAAATGACTTTCACCATAAAATACCAAAATGAACAAACAACACAAACATCGAGGCTCCGAAAGCTCTCAGTTGTATCCATAATTAAGAATCACCATTTTGAGTCACTGAACCCCAGCATTGCCCAATATAAGACTATCATACACCAAACTGAGATGTTGGACGTCTTCCCTATAGTTTACTGTGTTGTTGGACCTTATGTGAACCATTTCACTAATTAGCCGTCTACCGTAGATAGGTTCGTAATCCAGAACTGTGACCTCCGAGAAGTTGAATTTATGTCCTTCAGCATGGACGTGTGCAGCGAGAGCCGTTCCCTGTGCTATGTGAGATTTTTCTGCATCATTTTTATGTTGTCTTATCCTCTCCTGTAGTAGTTGTTTTGTCTGGCCTATGTAGCATTTTGTGCAGTTATTGCATTCTATTTTATAAACAATTTCTGATTGCTGTAAAATTGGTGTTCTTTCTTTTAGTTTTGTGTAAAATTTCATCTTATTATTGAGAACATTATAGAATGCTGCAGCACCATTGTATTCGCGGAAAATTCTTTCAATCTTATATGACAATGTAGGATAAAATACTAGTTTGAAATATTTTTTAGTTGTTATATGTTGTGATGTTAATGTGCTCTGTGATGTGCTCACCGTCTCTACGTCCGTGTCGATGTTCGATCTGATAGTACGTTTCGCTCTATTGTAGATGTTTATACAGGTTTTTATGTAGTATGCTGGATAGTTGTTCTGTTTCAGGATTTCAGTCACTTTATTCAAGTTATTTATTCTATATTCCTCATCGCTCAGAGAAATCGCTCTATTTATCAAATTTCCTGCTATGTTTCTCTTTTGTGAGAAGCTGTGATTGGAATGGAAATTTACGCACCTACCCGTGTTGATCGGCTTCCTGTACCAATTTGTTTTCAATCTATTTTTCTCTCTGATGATTAATATGTCCAAAAATGGAATACTCCGGTTCTTTTCTCTTTCTAGGGTAAACCTTATTTTCTGGTGGAATGAGTTAAAAACGTTCAGAGTCTCTTCAATTTTTTCTTTAGGTATCAATAGTAATGTATCATCAACATAGAGTTTTATTAGAGGGATATGGAAATTCAACTTTGATATCACATACGTAAACAAAGCGAGCATAACTAATTTCGCAAATGTCGAGCTCGCCGGGGAACCCATTGCTGTACCCTCTATTTGATCATAGAAAACACCCTCAAAAACAAAGTACCCTCCTTCAAAACATAAATCTACAAGATGAACAAATTCTTTCCTTCTCAAATTCGTGAAGTTTTTAATATAGTGCCATTGATCTTTGATTGTTTTGATGACCAATTCTTTCGAAATGTTTGTAAACAAAGAAATTACATCTAGTGACACTAATTCATAACCATCCGGTACTACTGTTGATTTCAGTTCTTCAACCAACATGAATGAGTTTTTAACATCGAACACAGAGGTTGATAGAACATCACTGAGTATTTCGTGTAGGAATTTTGCAATTTTGTAGCTGGGAGATTTTATGCTACTAACTACAGGTCTTAATTTTACTTCTCTTTTATGGGTTTTCCTAAGGAAGTATATTTTCGGTGCTACATTATTATACGATATTAGCATCTTGTACTGTGATTCTGTTATGATCGAGTCTTTCTTAAGTAGTTTTAAGTAATTATTAATTTTGTTCTGGATCCTTCTGGTTGGGTCAGATGGTAATGCCCTGTATGTTGCTCTATCATTCAGCATTTTTTTAGCCTCTGTAACATATTCGTCTTTATACATTATTACCGTGGTGTTACCTTTATCTGAGTTTCCTATGATTATTTCCGGGTGTTCCTTGATGAATCTTCCAGTTCGTATAAAGTGTTGTTTGAATGGGTCTTTGGGTTGTCGGTTCATTCTCACAAAGTTGTTGATTATTCCAACGCATCTTCCTCTGACCTGGTTTCTCTCATCCTCATCTTGAAACGTTGTTTGTGTGAAATTTTCTATATCTTTGATTAGTTGAAGTTTTGGAATGTGATCAGGTATAATCCCATGTTTCGGTCCGAGTCCCAAAATTAGTTTTACTTCTTCAGGAATCGCGACGTCGGTGTAATTGTTCACGAATCGGTCTGACTGTATAGCACCCACAGGGTGTCTCTGGTCTACAATTAGTCTATCGAGCTTTTTAATATTTTCGGTTTTGACTCTCTGGAATACTTTCTGAAAATTTCTGATTCCTGCGCCTGTAATCGCACTATATGTGGTACTGTTCACTTTGTCTACCACCCATTCTTGCGCTTTTCTCAGTTTTTGTTCCGTGTTATCTCTTTTCCAAATGGATATCTTGATTTCTATATTCAAAATTGACGAAATACGAGGTGAGTGGTAGATCGTCTCTAGGTCGTTTTTATCTGTTTCTAGTTTTATTTTGACATTCCAGCCTTGAGAAAGAATCACAACCGATTCGAAACGTTGGCGATGTACTAAAAGGATAACGAATAAAAATTTGTCCAAATTCCTGCGAAAATTATTTTAATGTTTATAATATGGACGTAACCAATAATCGAAATTTGATACCAGGGGGATTAATGAGTCACATCAGACATACTTACGGTGATGATGTGTTTTCTCGATGCAAAAATATTGTCAATTTGAACAGGAAACTGGCGTCACTGAGTAACAGAGTGATTTTCCTGTTGCAATGCAGATCAAAGGAGGTGTTCCCATCACATATAATAAATAATATCAGACAGGTTTATACACTGGAACTGGAGGAACATCCTTATTCATATTTGGTTGACAGGACCATGAAAAAGTTCCGTAGGTCAATTTTGAATATAGAAATCAAGATATCCATTTGGAAAAGAGATAACACGGAACAAAAACTGAGAAAAGCGCAAGAATGGGTGGTAGACAAAGTGAACAGTACCACATATAGTGCGATTACAGGCGCAGGAATCAGAAATTTTCAGAAAGTATTCCAGAGAGTCAAAACCGAAAATATTAAAAAGCTCGATAGACTAATTGTAGACCAGAGACACCCTGTGGGTGCTATACAGTCAGACCGATTCGTGAACAATTACACCGACGTCGCGATTCCTGAAGAAGTAGAACTAATTTTGGGACTCGGACCGAAACATGGGATTATACCTGATCACATTCCAAAACTTCAACTAATCAAAGATATAGAAAATTTCACACAAACAACGTTTCAAGATGAGGATGAGAGAAACCAGGTCAGAGGAAGATGCGTTGGAATAATCAACAACTTTGTGAGAATGAACCGACAACCCAAAGACCCATTCAAACAACACTTTATACGAACTGGAAGATTCATCAAGGAACACCCGGAAATAATCATAGGAAACTCAGATAAAGGTAACACCACGGTAATAATGTATAAAGACGAATATGTTACAGAGGCTAAAAAAAAATGCTGAATGATAGAGCAACATACAGGGCATTACCATCTGACCCAACCAAAAGGATCCAGAACAAAATTAATAATTACTTAAAACTACTTAAGAAAGACTCGATCATAACAGAATCACAGTACAAGATGCTAATATCGTATAATAATGTAGCACCGAAAATATACTTCCTTAGGAAAACCCATAAAAGAGAAGTAAAATTAAGACCTGTAGTTAGTAGCATAAAATCTCCCAGCTACAAAATTGCAAAATTCCTACACGAAATACTCAGTGATGTTCTATCAACCTCTGTGTTCGATGTTAAAAACTCATTCATGTTTGTTGAAGAACTGAAATCAACAGTAGTACCGGATGGTTATGAATTAGTGTCACTAGATGTAATTTCTTTGTTTACAAACATTCCGAAAGAATTGGTCATCAAAACAATCAAAGATCAATGGCACTATATTAAAAACTTCACGAATTTGAGAAGGAAAGAATTTGTTCATCTTGTAGATTTATGTTTTGAAGGAGGGTACTTTGTTTTTGAGGGTGTTTTCTATGATCAAATAGAGGGTACAGCAATGGGTTCCCCGGCGAGCTCGACATTTGCGAAATTAGTTATGCTCGCTTTGTTTACGTATGTGATATCAAAGTTGAATTTCCATATCCCTCTAATAAAACTCTATGTTGATGATACATTACTATTGATACCTAAAGAAAAAATTGAAGAGACTCTGAACGTTTTTAACTCATTCCACCAGAAAATAAGGTTTACCCTAGAAAGAGAAAAGAACCGGAGTATTCCATTTTTGGACATATTAATCATCAGAGAGAAAAATAGATTGAAAACAAATTGGTACAGGAAGCCGATCAACACGGGTAGGTGCGTAAATTTCCATTCCAATCACAGCTTCTCACAAAAGAGAAACATAGCAGGAAATTTGATAAATAGAGCGATTTCTCTGAGCGATGAGGAATATAGAATAAATAACTTGAATAAAGTGACTGAAATCCTGAAACAGAACAACTATCCAGCATACTACATAAAAACCTGTATAAACATCTACAATAGAGCGAAACGTACTATCAGATCGAACATCGACACGGACGTAGAGACGGTGAGCACATCACAGAGCACATTAACATCACAACATATAACAACTAAAAAATATTTCAAACTAGTATTTTATCCTACATTGTCATATAAGATTGAAAGAATTTTCCGCGAATACAATGGTGCTGCAGCATTCTATAATGTTCTCAATAATAAGATGAAATTTTACACAAAACTAAAAGAAAGAACACCAATTTTACAGCAATCAGAAATTGTTTATAAAATAGAATGCAATAACTGCACAAAATGCTACATAGGCCAGACAAAACAACTACTACAGGAGAGGATAAGACAACATAAAAATGATGCAGAAAAATCTCACATAGCACAGGGAACGGCTCTCGCTGCACACGTCCATGCTGAAGGACATAAATTCAACTTCTCGGAGGTCACAGTTCTGGATTACGAACCTATCTACGGTAGACGGCTAATTAGTGAAATGGTTCACATAAGGTCCAACAACACAGTAAACTATAGGGAAGACGTCCAACATCTCAGTTTGGTGTATGATAGTCTTATATTGGGCAATGCTGGGGTTCAGTGACTCAAAATGGTGATTCTTAATTATGGATACAACTGAGAGCTTTCGGAGCCTCGATGTTTGTGTTGTTTGTTCATTTTGGTATTTTATGGTGAAAGTCATTTGAATGTGTCTAAGGTGCATCCACCAAGAACAAAATGTTTTGATTTAGTTTTTAAGTTGTATATTACCATTGTTGTTTTTTACCTTATTGTTTTTTACCCGAGATGTGATATTTTAACGAACAGATATAATGTTTTATGGGAGAGTTGAATGTCATCTCCATGTCACTCATTGCGATTTGTGGAACGTACCGTGAGACGATTCTGTTTACCCATGTCGTGTTAACAACACATGAACCACTTGAAGATTGAATGAAATTTAATTCGAGATACTTATACAATTATTTTAATAAAATTGACGATATTCAATCCGATGAAATACGAGGTGAGTGGTAGATCGTCTCTAGGTCGTTTTTATCTGTTTCTAGTTCTATTTTGACATTCCAGCCTTGAGAAAGAATCACAACCGATTCGAAACGTTGGCGATGTACTAAAAGGATAACGAATAAAAATTTGTCCAAATTCCTGCGAAAATTATTTTAATGTAAAATATATTTATCTGAACCGCCATAGAGTCCTCTACCTGCAGGCTCCATATTATCCATTCATTACGGCACACCCTGTATAATTATTATTACTATATCAATGTATTGAAAATAAACAGACATGAATACGAGCAAGTTGTTTTCTTTGAAGGTGAAGCTCTTCTTGCTTCAAACTTCTTTTAATTATTTTGACTACCATTCACCCAAGATGATTTTTGTTGAAGAATTCAACATTCTTGTAATTATCCGTTCATTTCTTCAAGGGATACCCATTCCCTACCACCTTTGAGTATTCAACTCAATGCTAACACTGCATCAAATGCATTTCATCTTCGGGTTGATTTTTTTTTAATTCTACAACTGATGTAACGTATTCAACCTTCAGCCAAAGAAGATAAACAACAGTAACTCTCCTCAAGCTACTGATCACTTGTATTTTCCATGTGAATAAATAGATTTGGTATGTCTTCAATCAGTTTGTATAAACGTCAATTATGTTCGTTACATATTTTCGACTTAATATTTTCCGAGATGATTTGACATTGTGATGAAATACGTAATTACTGAGAGTCTCCGGTAGAACGGACTACGCCTCACTGATTTAAAACTCAAAAATGTTTTGACAAGCGTCTTAACCCAACATTTTCGTACCATACAAAGTGAGAGGTATCCAATTTCCATGGCCAATCCAGTGCTAAAATGAAAGTGAATGAAGTATAGAAGTCGAAAGTAAAACGTATATCTTTGTTTATCCATTCGGAAAAAACATTTCAATGGAGTTCCTAATGTCTTGAATATAATGCCCAAAAATTAGATTACTATTTCATACCAGAACAAATTCGGTAAAATTGTCTTTGGAATTAATCTTATATGTTACGAAAAATTTCATTGTCATGTATAATTTATTTTGGGACCTATATGGTATTAAACTGCCCTATCGGACGATGTATCGTAGACATAAGCATATTTATACAAAACTGCTGATATTCATGAAGAAAAAATAATAATTTCTGTCCAAATTCATTTACGCCGAGATCACGAACCTTATCAATCAATAATTATTAGCGTATGAAGTTTATTAATACATATTAGTATCGTTCTCTAACTATTTACAGGTTTCAATATGTGAGAATGAATCGAAGAGCAGCTGTATTCTATATATGAGTAGAATTCAAGCTGCCTTACTTTCTGTCCTCCTAAAATCTGGCAACGTTGCGGGAGGTGAGAGCGCACTACTAATAAGAAATATATGCGGAGGTAGTAAGGTCTGATTCGTTTGAAGAAAAATTTTTCGATACAAATCTTTTCCCCTCTTTAGGTACCCCTGTTATTTACCTTCCCCTCTACATATATAAACAAAAATTATTTCAATTATATAACTCCTTCACCCGGAGGTCAGGTCGCCCAATGAACTTAACGGAGGTCACAACGAACTACGAGTTCATATATATATATATATATATATATATATATATATATATATATATATATATATATATATATATATATATATATATATATATATATATATATATGTATATATATATATATATATATATATATATATATATATATATATATATATATATATATATATATATATATATATATATATATATATATATATATATATATATATATATATATATATAGTTATAAAGTGTTAATACCACCTCCGAAATAGTAACTCGTTTAACGCTCTCACCTCATATATATCGCTGTCAACGTTTTGCCTTGTTTTTTAGCTTGTTAGATTCAGGAGGCTTCAGGGATCAACATATCAAAAAATCGTTTTGAGGTCACAACGCACCCCCTTTATGTACTGAACAATCTTTTAGTTCGAGTGTATATCACTGGCGCTAGTGTGCTAAGCTGTATATCGAAGAATTGCTCTGGAAGACTCTTTGCTCGTTAGCACCTCCGAAAATGGCAACGTTGTACTGTGCAAGCAGATGTAGACAGGCGGAATATCAGTATACGGAGGAATTAAGAGAAGAGAGGCGCAGTGCGTTATCTCCTCCATTATTGCAATCCAGGCGGCATATCTCAACGATTTTTTATCGCATTCTTCTGTAGGGGAAAGAATCACGTGAAAGAAAACCAATCTTGGCTCTCTCGAATGGGATTATGACTGTTTATGTTTCATCGTGTGTATCTATGCATCCGTTGAACTTCTTTCATCTCAAGCTGACACTATAATTCTGAATTTGGCGAACTATTTCATTACCTATCTGAAAACAAATCGATTTGAGTCTTGTCCATAATAATATTGCTTCTCCCTATGGAAATGATCCATATAGATAATACTACCTATTAGAATAACGAATAATTAGTATTGTTGCATTGCGTATAATAAAATGAACTGTTCAGAGAAAAAAAATTTTTTTGGAAAAGAATATTCAGATGTAAATGGTGATGAATATTCAAGGACAGTGAGCCATTCCGAAAATTTTCATTTCAGAATCAAGAGAAAGAATGCTACAAATTTTACAATATCACAGAAATTGTCGTCTGCTGAACCGAATGTTGGACATTGTTGTGTTATTTCAAATATAACGCTCTATATATTTTTCTTAAATCGGATTGCTCAATGATTTTGAGCACAGATTTCTTTGCTCAGAAACATCTCTTTTATTATCGATTATGTTTGAATATTGGATTTTCCCGAATATTTAAAGAGCTTGTACCATCTCTCTGGTTAAAATTTTTTAGTGATATATCATAAAGAAAATTACCAACTATATCGAAACAAGATTTTATGGAGAATTATCCAAAACAGATTTGCATTTTTTGATAGATCATACAGGATTTAAGGGAAAAAATAAAAAAAAATTGAAGTCTTTTGAATGCCTCGAGTCAACATATTTTGAAATTGCAACCATATTTTTGTCAAGACATGATGAATCTACAAAGTGAAGTTAATAATAAAGATACATACGAACTGAAATTCAACATGTGCATCTCAATTCGAAAACTGTGTACAGTTTCGAGGTTTGGGTCGTATTGATCCAATAGTTCCTTAGGAATTGAAATGATATTTTGCCGAATCGACTACTGAAATCTTCATTCCTATCAGAACTATCGATCTGAAATTCAACATGTGCATCTCAATTCGAAAACTATGTGCGGTTTCAAGATTTGGGTCGAATTGGTTCAACAGTTTTTGAGGAATTGATATCACACTTTGCCGAATAGACCACTGAAATCTCAATTCCTATCAGAAATATCGAACTGAAATTCAACATATGCATCTCATTTCGAAAACTATGTGTGCAGTTTCAAGATTTGGTTCGAATTGAACCAACAGTTTTCGAGGAATTGATATCAGACTTTGCCGAATAGACCACGGAAATCTCAATTCCTATCTGCACTATCGAAATGAAATTCAACATGTGCATCTCAATTCGAAAACTATGTTCAATTTCAAGATTTGGTTCGATTGATCAAACAGTTTTCGAGGAATTGATATCACACTTTGCCGAATTGACCACTGAAATCTCAATTCCTTTCTGAACTATCGAACTGAAATTCAACATGTGCATCTCAATTCGAAAACTATGTGCAGTTTCAAGATTTGGTTCGAATCGATCCAATAGTACCTTAGGAATTGAAATGATATTTTGCCGAATCGACTACTGAAATCTTCATTCCTATCAGAACTATCGATCTGAAATTCAACATGTGCGTCTCATTTCGACAACTATGTGCAGTTTCAAGATTTGGGTCGAATTGGTCCAACAGTTTTTGAGAAATTGATATCACACTTTGCCGAATAGACCACTGAAATCTCAATTCCTATCAGAACTATCGAACTGAAATTCAACATGTGCATCACATTTCGAAAACTATGTGCAGTTTCAAAATTTGGTTCAAATTGATCCAACAGTTTTCAAGGAATCGATATCACACTTTGCCGAATTGACAACTGAAATCTCAATTCCTATCTGAACTATCGAACTGAAATTCAACATGTGCATCTCAATTCGAAAACTGTGTAAAATTTCAAGGTTTGGTTCGAATTGATCCAACATTGTTCGAGGAATTAGTATCACACTTTGCCGAATTGACCACTGAAATCTCAATTCCCATCTGAACTATCGAACTGAAATTCAACATGTGCATCCCATTTCGAAAACTATGTGCAGTTTCAAAATTTGGTTCGAATTGATTCAACAGTTTTCGAGGAATTGATATCACACTTTGCCGAATTGACCACTGAAATCTCAATTCCAATCTGAACTATCGAACTTCCAAGAAGAATTTCCAAAAAAGATAGCGTCACTTAAAAATTCGTCAAGATCAAACGATTCCACCGATGTCGATGAAATTTCGAGATTTATTACTAGGAGAGCTGCTCTTTTGAAGTATGTATTACTTGTAGATCAACGATGATTTTTGTGGAAGTTACGCATCTCGAAAGCTGATCTTCGAAAAATTCCCAAAAAGATGGGGTCAGTTAAAAATTCGTCAAGATCGAACGGTTACATCGAGGTCGATGAAATTTCGAGATTTGTCACTAGAAGAGTTGCTTTTTTAGGATATGTATAATATCCGGATCTGCGATGATTTTTGTAGGAGATACGCGTGTCAAAAGTTGACTTCGAAAATTTCCAAAAAAGATGGGGTCACTTAAAAATTCGTCAAGACCAAACGTTTGAACCTACGTCGATGAAATTTCGAGATTTATTACTAGGAGAGCTGCCCTTTTGAAGTATTTATCACTTGTAGATCTATGATGATTTTTATGGGAGTTAAGCATCTCGAAAGCTGACCTTCGAAAAATTCCCAAAAAGATGGGGTCACTTAAAAATTCGTCAAGACCGAACGGTTACATCTAGGTCGATGAAATTTCGAGATTTGTCACTAGAAGAGTTGCTTTTTTAGGATATGTATAATATTCGGATCTGTGGGGATTTTTCTGGGAGATATGCGTGTCAAAAGTAGATTTCGAAAATTTTCAAAAAAGATGGTATCACATGAAAATTCGTCAAGATCAAACGGTTGCACCGATGTCGATGAAATTTCGAGATTTTTTACTAGGAGAGCTGCTCTTTCGAAAAATGTATCACTTGTGGATCTACGATGATTCTTATAGGAGTTAAGAATCTCGAAATTTGACCTTCGAAAAATTCCCAAAAAGATGGGGTCAGTTAAATTTTTGTCAAGATCGAACGGTTACATTGAGGTCGATGAAATTTCGAGATTTGTTACTAGAAGAGTTGCTTTTTTGGGATATGTACAGTATCTGGATCTGCGATGATTTTTCTGGGAGATACGCATGTCGAAACTTTACCTTTCAAAATTTCGAAAAATTTGATCCAATTCTGCGCAATTTTGGCTTATTTAGTGGGTGAAATTCGAAAAAAAACTATTATATGAAAGGCAGGTATCTCTATGAAAATAATACAACAAAAGCACGTGACAATTATCTGCCAACTGCCACTCCCGTTCAAGTTAAAGATTCCGTATTCTACACAATTTTATTTACCTCTTTCTGCCAATCCTGCTCCTGTATCCGATGATGAAACAGACCCCGGACAAGATACCAGCGAGGACACTCACCCCTAAACCGGTACCGACAGTCAAACCGAGGGTGTCGGAAGGCATTTCGCCAATTTCGAACGTGTGCCAATCGACAACATTAACTACATACATGGCCACATACCACCGGCAGGCTGAAAATCCGAGAAAGCTTTCTCGAATACCATAACTCCGAACGGGCACGACGGGTCATATGAGTTTTAGAGGTAAACGCACACAATATGAGGATACGACAATTAGCTGCTGACAAACAAATAGATGTATCTCGTGGAAACGTACATCGCCCGGCCTTGTGAAGGTAAGTAGACTCCGTCCGTTTTTGACGATGTCTTGAAGCAAGACAGTGAAAGGTGGAGTGGAAGGAACGGATGAGAGATTGAATTCTGTGAGGATATCCGAAGATTTGTGGCTGTTATCAGCTTGGTCGCCTGCCGATACTGCCTTTGAGTTTCCTTTTCGGTGGAAGGTACCTTGACGTCTATTTTTAACCGGAGGAAAATGTTATACCTTGTAGGTTATCACTTATCGCAAATGTGTTTATATTCATTATTATTTCATACGACCAACTTAGGATGACCTGAATGAAATAAAAGGATTGAAACATTTCGATAAGAATCAAGGGTTCATATTTTTCAAAGTGTGTTAGAACGTTTCAGGGTAAAAATGTTAGGAGCAAAGTCAGGGTTTTTTGCAAAACCCCATCCAGATACTGCGCTGTTTGATCCCTTCAAAAATCCCAATATTTATAAAATTACGGATCCAATCAAGTTAAAAATACAGGGTACCTATACTTCATTCACTTTTATTTTAGCAGTCGGTTGGCCATGGAAATTTGACACATTTCACTCTGTATAGTACGAAAATGTGGGGTTATGAAGCTTGTCAAAACATTTTTGGGTTTTAAATCAACGCTATGTTGCCCGTTCTACGTAAAAGTTTCTGCTATTACGTATTTTATCACAATGTCGAATTTCTTCGGAAAATATTATATGTGACGAACAAAATTGAAGTTTATGCAAACTGATTGAAGGCAAACCAAATCCAGTTATTCACATGGAATATACAAGAGATCAATATAATATCATAATATGCACTAGCTTGAGGAGAGTTGATGTTCGTTATCTTCTTTGGCTTACATCATTTGTAGATTTCAAAAATATTAACTCGAAGATGAAATGCATATGATGCAGTGTTGGGAATGGGTATCTCCCGAAGGAATTAACAGAAAATTACAAGAATGTTAAATTCTTCAACAAAAATCATCTTGCATCAATATAAGTAAAAGAAATTGAAGGAAGTTTCAAGTTAAGATGAACTTCACCTTTGAACAAAAATTTCACATGAATAAACAAGTAACAGGGTAACTTGCGCGTATTTGTGGCTATTCATCTTAATACATTGATGTAATAATAATAATTATAGGTATTTATTAGTACAATAAGACATTTACATTGTATAGGACAAGTCAAATGAAAAATAAACTTTTCGCATTAATTCACTCAAACATAAAATTCTCGAATGCCACCACTTTTTTGGGTCTCCCAATAGAAGGAAATTCTTTGTCATCCTCTTCATTCACAATCTTTCTGATTTTGGAAATATTCAGCTGAAATATAAGTCGTTCAGATTCAGATGAAACATTATATAAATTCTCTTACATTGAATTATGTTCGCTACCGTCTAACGTATTGTGGATTTTAGAATATCAGGGTATAACTATTTGAATGAGCGGACCTGAATTCTAAATATCACTTCCTGAAACCCTGTCTCTTTTTTCAATCACTTTCGGCATTTTCGTAATAAAAATTGATATTAGTTGTGGAAACGGCTTTATGACATTAACGACATTTCATGAGTGCCAACTTAACTTCGTTAACAATCGTTTGTCAAGACATGATGAATCTACAAAATGAAGTTAATAATATAGATACATACTCGGATACATATGATTGACATACAGATGATTGATGATTGGTAAATTGCCAAAAGCTATGATGAACATCGGACACTATGATGGACGCATGATGAAAGGAGAAAGACAAAAGTTAATTTGAGTATTTTCGCATGCAGTTTTATTATTCAAAATAAATGATGAATCTTAAACAAATCAGGTGCAATTGAAATTTTTGTTTTGGTCTTCGAAAATAACACATATTGATTAAACTTCTACTATCCAAAATAAATAGGTACAGAGATAAAATATATCTTATATACAGGATATCTGTAAACAAATGCGAAGGACTAGAGGAAATGATTCCTCAATGAAAATAAGCGGGGATAGTTCCTATAAATTCTTTTTCCAAATCGACAGCCGTTTCAAGAAACAGCCTTTGGAAGGCGATGACTAGTTTACAGTTTTTAATTTTTTTTACTACAGGTTCTAAAAAACACTGAGTCATAAAACTATACATATAATGAAGCACCGAGTAGATTGGTATCAGTTTCAACTTCGGCAAGCTCGTAGTTTAGGCGGTAACTTGCTATCAATTTTTTCAATGTGTCTCTCCCTTAAATTCAAAAATTTCTGTTAAAATGTTTAAATTTGAGTTATTATGCTATTGTCATAAAAGTGTACGAAACTAGCAGTTCGGGGGATCCAAGATTTCGGTCCGATTCACATTAAAAAAAAAACATAACAAAATGAATTTCGTGAATACCGAGGCTAAAAACCACTATCCTTCGCTATAAAAAATTTGTATTTTTCCAATAATATACCGAATTAATTAATGCTACGTTGCTATTACTATAAGGCCCGGTTGTTCAGTTCAGGATTAGGCCGAGATTTAAGATGATCCTAGATTAACCTGACAGAACTGAAATGTCAAAATCAATCTAGGATAAACTTTAATCCCGAACTGAACAACTGGGCCTATTCATGTAGAGTTTCGGATTTTGCGAGAATCTACTACTTTTTCTTCCAAAAAACAACTGCGCTTAAGGAAATGTGATTGACTGTTAGCGACACATAATATCAACCATCTTAATTCTGTAGTCTACAAAAAATTTTTAGAACTCTCATTATACTATGTACCTCGTCAGTTTATAGACTGACCAACATTTTCAAAAGCTATTGATCTATTAATTGAATCGTTCTACAATTGGTCCTAAATTGACAGTCGTAGGTATTGTGAACAACGATATGCATCGGATTATCTAAACACAAAATAAATTCTGAAATGTTTCGTGAGGCTAATTGAATAAGTATGTTGTTCGTATCAATTGTTGAACTTCATTATTCTAAATATTCTTCAATGAATGAAAATATAATATCAACACACATCATTTTTTTGATTTATTCGTTATCAAATCATTAAATGAATCGTTTCTCGAAAAGTTTCGAGTCTTGAGGCATAGAATATTAAATTATTTACATCATTATTTGCCGAACTTCAAAGTTCTGAATGAATTAGAATCTAAACTTGACAATATACGAGATAATTGCTGCAAGAGTTTCAATGAAATCTGAAAATTTTCATCATTCTGGAGCATTCTGGACATCAATAATTCCCGAATCATCCATGGAATAAATTCAATTTCATCCGATATAACACGCAAAACGAAATTTTACTCGTGTTTTGCGGTAAACAGATGCCGATTTCATTCTTCTAACGGGCAATGTAATCAGGGTCGGCGTTGGGTAAAGGGATGAACGTTTCTCACAACAAGAAGAATTAGAATTTTCATATGACGGTGAGTGCATTTGTTTCAAAATTTTCAGAGTGCAAGGAGTATTTAGGGTGTTTCACGAGTAAACAGACAAATGAAATGCATGAATAGAGGGCATTGAGCTGAATTCAAAATCACCCCAAATACAGGCTGTCCCAAAACTAGTGAATCAAACGTCACACCAAGAAAGAGTAAACCAAATATTATGGAATGACACCAACATTAGTTCGACGAAAATGTACCGTTTCCAAAATAATCAGAATTTTATTAAAATACCTCAAGTAGCCGATTTTCGAACTATTTTTCTTGATAACAGGGCCAGTTTGTGAAAAAGGATATCGATTTTAAATTATATTGAACTAAGATTTTTGTTTTATCTCCCCTAATTCAAATTATTTTAAGTAGTTAATCGATAACCATAACCTAAGTAAATGTAAATTAAAACAATTGGTTTTTTTTTTTCATGATTTTTAATACTCAGAATAAACAGGGATGATAATATGGGAGAAAAACGTTATGCTTCAGAGACAACTGTCTCTGCTATCCTTTCTCTGTTCTCTAACGGGCAATGTAACCAGGGTCGGCGTTGGGTAAAGGGATGAACGTTTCTCACAACAAGAAGAATTTGAATTTTCATATGACGGTGAGTGCATTTGTTTCAAAATTTTCAGAATACAAGGAGTATACAGGGTGTTTCACGAGTAAACAGACAAATGAAAACCGTGAATAGAGGTCATTGAGCTGAGTTCAAAATAACCCCATATACAGGGTGACCCGAAACTAGTGAATCAAACATCACACTAAGATAGAGTAAACCAAATATTATGACACCAACATTAGTTCGACGAAAATGTAGCGTTTCCAAAATAATCAGAATTTTATTAAAATACCCAAAGTTGCCGATTTTCTATTTTTCTTAATAACAGAGCCAGTTTGTGAAAAAGGATATCGATTTTTAATTATATTGAACTAAGATTTTTGTTTCATCTCCCCTCATTGAAACTATTTCAAGTAGTTAATCGATAACCATAACCTAAGTAAATTTAAATTAAAACAATTGTTTTTTATACAGGTGTGATAATCTGGGATAAAAACGCTATCCTTCAGAGACAACTGTCTCTGCTATCCTTAATCACAAATTGGCCTTGTTATTGAAAAAATAGTTCGAAAATCGTCAACTTCATAGAGTAAGATCCCAGAGCGACCAGACATAACTTATTTTTACACAGATGAAACTTCAGGATCTCAGTAGATTTTCATGTGCTTTGAATACCTGCGAACTTGTGGAGCTTGCCTAGTGACACCCGGGCAGATACCAGTTGGCAAAGGTGACTAAAAATAAGTGTTACTTAACTTATTTTCACATGGATGATTTTTATATGTTTTAAAGAATATTATTTTGAAGTTATATTGTAAGTGCCAGACACTTTCCATCGGCCAAAACTCTTGCCAGACGCTTTGAAGATGCACAAAATATAAATGAACTTTACTTATTTTCACATGCCTGATATTGAAATATGCCATTGAAGTAACTATAAAAAAGTTATATTTCATCAGTCAGACAAATAGTAGTGACCAAACATCCCCTAAACATGAAAATCATTTAGCCGGGAGTGTGAGCGCCATAGTATAAAATATTTAAAATATACTTACCTCTTTCGATTCAATATTTTCAAATCTCTATTCGAATAAGATAAACTTCAACAATAAGGTTATAATTAATAAATATGACAGTAAATAAATTTATTGTTTTATAAACAATTATTTTGATTTTATTATAAACAAAGTACCAGTGGAAACAATTTCAAGAAAAATCATTTGAGTTGAAGAAAATCAACTATGATTAATAGAAGGAAGTATTTATTTATTGTTTAATCTTCGTTATCATCGACACAATCATTGCAATTTTCATCATCAAGCCAGTCAGGATATTGGGCATTCGAGTTATCGTCAATCATGTTGTCGTTGTTAGCAGCTTCTTCTGCGAAAAATAGATCAAATAATTGAAAAATATAAAATTACTAATATATTAACATTTGAAGTAGAAGTCAAAGTACATTACCTGATTTTTGGAGAGATTCACTGACGTCTCCTGGTAATTGGTCACCATCAAACCAATGAAAGAAGTACTGGTTTTCTTCAAACCTTCACCCATTGTTTTCAGGAGAAAAAATTGTTGGTTGTTTCTCATTTGCATTATTCCATATGCTAGCAATGTAATTAGCTCTAAGAAATTGTTGAAATAACTCAGTTTCGCATGGTGGTAAAATGCTAGCATCAAAATTTATTAAACTTTTTGGATTGAATTATTCGTTAATATCAGATACGCTGTAAGTATTTGAAAATAACAGGAGCCGGGCAGCATTAACATCAAGTATATCACGAACACTATAAATTTTGCAGATTGATTGTTGTATATTGTTGAAAATATCTATTCGTATTGTCCTATTGGTAAACAACTCTGGATCTCCAAATTGCATAAAAGCTTGCTGATACTCATATTTTTTCATCAATATATTAAATGGTCTTTGTTTGCCTTTTTTTGAAAATGCGGGATTAAAGTCGCATCTAGTGAATGCATGGAATCCTGGCAAACTTCTACACAAAGATGGTCTCAAGTGCTCGTAAACATTTGTTAAATTTATACATCTATGATTATTCCTGGTGCCTGCGTACAACCATACATTTGAATCTTCATTTTCAAATTATGCATATGTCCTAACATAATTATAACAATATCAGTATCAGAACATCTTATAACAAAATTTGCTTGAGCGTTTATATTACAAATATGAAAAACAATTTTAGTGTCAGCTTGTTGTAGTGGATGGAGTGGAAAATAATACATATATGAATGAGATGCACATGTTGAATTTCAGATCGATAGTTCTTATAGGAATGGAGATTTCAGAAGTCGATTCGACAAAATATCATTTCAATTCCTAAGGAACTATTAAATCAATTCGAACCAAATCTTGAAACTGCACATAGTTTTCGGATTGAGATGCACATGTTGAATTTCATCTCGATAGTTCAGATAGGAATTGAGATTTCAGTGGTCAATTCGGCAAAGTGTGATATCAATTCCTTGAAAACTGTTGGATCAATTCGAACCGAATCTTGAAACTGCACATAGTTTTCGAAATGAGATGCATATGTTGAATTTCAGTTCGATATTTCTGATAAGAATTGAGATTTCAGTGGTCTATTCGGCAAAGTTTGATATCAATTCCGCAAAAACTGTTGAACCAATTCGACCCAAATCTTGAAACTGCACATAGTTTTCGAATTGAGATGACATGTTGAATTTCAGATCGATAGTTCTGATAGGAATGAAGATTTCAGTAGTCGATTCGGCAAAATATCATTTCAATTCCTAATCGATCCAATATTGGATCGATTCGAACCAAATCTTGAAACTGCACATAGTTTTCGAATTGAGATGCACATGTTGAATTTCAGTTCGATAGTTCAGATAGGAATTGAGATTTCAGTGGTCAATTCGGCAAAGTGTGATATCAATTCCTCGAAAACTGTTGGATCAATTCGAACCAAATCTTGAAACTGCACATAGATTTCGAATTGAGATGCACATGATGAATTTCAGTTCGATAGTGCAGATAGGAATTGAGATTTCAGTGGTCTATTCGGCAAAGATGATATCAATTCCTCAAAAACTGTTGAACCAATTCGACACAAATCTTGAAACTGCACATAGTTTTCGAATTGAGATGCACATGTTGAATTTCAGATCGATAGTTCTGATAGGAATGAAGATTTCAATAGTCGATTCGGCAAAATATCATTTCAATTCCCAAGGAACTATTGGATCAATACGACCCAAACCTCGAAACTGTACACAGTTTTCGAATTGAGATGCACATGTTGAATTTCAGTTCGATAGTTTAGATAGGAATTGAGATTTCAGTGGTCAATTCGGCAAAGTGTGATATCAATTCCTCGAAAACTGTTGGATCAATTCGAACCAAATCTTGAAACTGCACGTAGTTTTCGAATTGAGATGCACATGTTGAATTTCAGATCGATTGTTCTTATAGGAATGGAGATTTTAGAAGTCGATTCGACAAAATATCATTTCAATTCCTAAGGAACTATTAAATCAATTCGAACCAAATCTTGAAACTGCACATAGTTTTCGGATTGAGATGCACATGTTGAATTTCATCTCGATAGTTCAGATAGGAATTGAGATTTCAGTGGTCAATTCGGCAAAGTGTGATATCAATTCCTTGAAAACTGTTGGATCAATTCGAACCGAATCTTGAAACTGCACATAGTTTTCGAAATGAGATGCATATGTTGAATTTCAGTTCGATATTTCTGATAGGAATTGAGATTTCAGTGGTCTATTCGGCAAAGTTTGATATCAATTCCGCAAAAACTGTTGAACCAATTCGACCCAAATCTTGAAACTGCACATAGTTTTCGAATTGAGATGACATGTCGAATTTCAGATCGATAGTTCTGATAGGAATGAAGATTTCAGTAGTCGATTCGGCAAAATATCATTTCAATTCCTAAGGAACTATTAGATCGATTCGACCCAAATCTTGAAACTGCACATAGTTTTCGAATTGAGATGCATATGTTGAATTTCAGATCGATAGTTCTAATAGGAATGGAGATTTCAGAAGTCGATTCGACAAAATATCATTTCAATTCTTAAGGAACTATTGGATCGATTCGAACCAAATCTTGAAACTGCACATAGTTTTCGAATTGAGATGCACATGTTGAATTTCAGTTCGATAGTTCAGATAGGAATTGAGATTTCAGTGGTCAATTCGGCAAAGTGTGATATCAATTCCTTGAAAACTGTTTGATCAATTTGAACCAAATCTTGAAACTGCACATAGTTTTCGAATTGAGATGCACATGTTGAATTTCAGTTCCATAGTGCACATAGGAATTGAGATTTCAGTGGTCTATTCGGCAAAGTGTGATATCAATTCCTCAAAAACTGTTGAACCAATTCGACCCAAATCTTGAAACTGCACATAGTTTTCGAATTGAGATGCACATGTTGAATTTCAGATCGATAGTTCTGATAGGAATGAAGATTTCAGTAGTCGATTCGGAAAATATCATTTCAATTCCTAAGGAACTATTGGATCGATTCGAACCAAATCTTGAAACTGCACATAGTTTTCGAATTGAGATGCACATGTTGAATTTCAGTTCGATAGTTCAGATAGGAATTGAGATTTCAGTGGTCAATTCGGCAAAGTGTGATATCAATTCCTCGAAAACTGTTGGATCGATTCGAACCAAATCTTGAAACTGCACATAGTTTTCGAATTGAGATGCACATGTTGAATTTCAGTTCGATAGTGCAGAGAGGAATGAAGATTTCAGTATTCGATTCGGAAAAATATCATTTCAATTCCTAAGGAAATATTGGATCGATTCGAACCAAATTTTGAAACTGCACATAGTTTTCGAATTGAGATGCACATGTTGAATTTTAGTTCGATAGTTCAGATAGGAATTGAGATTTCAGTGGTCAATTCGGCAAAGTGTGATATCAATTCCTCGAAAACTGTTGGATCAATTCGAACCAAATCTTGAAACTGCACATAGTTTTCGAATTGAGATGCACATGTTGAATTTCAGTTCGATAGTGCAGATAGGAATTGAGATTTCAGTGGTCTATTCGGCAAAGTGTGATATCAATTCCTCGAAAACTGTTAGATCAATTCGAACCAAATCTTGAAACTGCATATAGTTTTCGAATTGAGATGCACATGTTGAATTTCAGTTCGATAGTGCAGATAGGAATTGAGATTTCAGTGGTCTATTCGGCAAAGTGTGATATCAATTCCTCAAAAACTGTTGAACCAATTCGACCCAAATCTTGAAACTGCACATAGTTTTCGAATTGAGATGCACATGTTGAACTTCAGATCGATAGTTCTGATAGGAATGAAGATTTCAGTAGTCGATTCGGCAAAATATCATTTCAATTCCTAAGGTAATATTGGATCGATTCGAACCAAATCTTGAAACTGCACATAGTTTTCGAATTGAGATGCACATGTTGAATTTCAGTTCAAAAGTTCAGATAGGAATTGAGATTTCAATGGTCAATTCGGCAAAGTGTGATATCAATTCCTCGAAAACTGTTGGATCAATTCGAACCGAATCTTGAAACTGCACATAGTTTTCGAATTGAGATGCACATGTTGAATTTCAGTTCGATAGTGCAGATAGGAATTGAGATTTCAGTGGTCTATTCGGCAAAGTGTGATATCAATTCCTCGAAAACTGTTGGATCAATTCGAAACAAATCTTGAAACTGCACATAGTTTTCGAAATGAGATGCATATGTTGAATTTCAGTTCGATAGTTCTGATAGGAATTGAGATTTCAGTGGTCTATTCGGCAAAGTATGATATCAATTCCTCGAAAACTGTTGAACCAATTCGATCCAAATCTTGAAACTGCACATAGTTTTCGAATTGAGATGCACATGTTGAATTTCAGATCGATAGTTCTGATAGGAATGAAGATTTCAGTAGTCGATTCGGCAAAATATCATTTCAATTCCTAAGGAACTATTGGATCAATTCGAACCAAATCTTGAAACTGCACATAGTTTTCGGATTGAGATGCACATGTTGAATTTCAGTTCGATAGTTCAGATAGGAATTGAGATTTCAGTGGTCAATTCGGCAAAGTGTGATATCAATTCCTTGAAAACTGTTTGATCAATTCGAACCAAATCTTGAAACTGCACATAGTTTTCGATCTCGAAATTTCATCGACCTCAATGTAACCGTTCGATCTTGACAAAAATTTAACTGACCCCATCTTTTTGGGGTCAACTTTCGAGATTCTTAACTCCTATAAGAATCATCGTAGATATACAAGTGATATATTTTTCGAAAGAGCAGCTCTCCTAGTAAAAAAACTCGAAATTTCATCGACATCGGTGCAACCGTTTGATCTTGACGAATTTTCATGTGATACCTCTCTCTTTTTTGAAAATTTTCGAAATCAACTTTTGACACGCGTATCTCCTACAAAAATCATCGCAGATCCGAATATTATACATATCCTAAAAAAGCAACTCTTTTAGTGACAAATCTCGAAATTTCATCGACCTCGATGTAACCGTTCGATCTTGACGAATTTTTAACTGTCCCCATCTTTTTGGGAATTTTTCGAAGATCAGCTTTCGAGATGCGTAACTTCCACAAAAATCATCGTTGATCTACAAGTAATACATACTTCAAAAGAGCAGCTCTCCTAGTAATAAATCTCGAAATTTCATCGACATCGGTGGAACCGTTTGATCTTGACGAATTTTTAAGTGACGCTATCTTTTTTGGAAATTTTCGAAATCAACTTTTGACACGCATATCTCCTAGAAAAATCATCGTATAGTTAAAAGTGGTGCATATTCTTAAAGAGGAACTCCTTTAGAACAACCTTCAAAACAATCGCGGTTTATTTGTTTGTTCAGGCCACCCTGTATCCGAAAACACGCTCCAAATACTACACCAGAAAAAACTCAGTCGATTCGTATAATTCGCCAATCGAATTGCAACCTAACGATCTTTTTCCATACAGATCTATCGATCTATCGAACGTTCACCAGAACGCATTAGTGGAATTGGTGATAAAAATCACCAAAATCGTGGAACACAAAAATATACGACGTGCTTAAGTTTATGAATGGTAATAACCAACGGTTGTAGTAGAGAGCATGACAAATATTAACTACCCCACATTACCCTTTATCAGTAATGTAAATTTGAAAAAACAAAAGCTCCCACATATTCACAAATTAAAGAAAAATCGTAATACGAAAAAATTTAAGAGTAATTTCTTGTCACACATTTCGCATAAAGCAAAAGGGTCACGTTTCTTGGAACACCTTGCATACAGCGTTCAATGAAAGATTAAAATGTTAATGGATCATTAAACCATACAATTGACGTTCTGGCTGAAGGGCTTTTCTGTGAAATTCATTAATGAATGTTGAAAGAGACAATAGAACGCTGAGAAGTTCAGAAAATCATCCAACTACTCTTAATGACTTAGGAATCCAACTCGGAGAAATCTGGGAAGGATTAGATCAGAACATTTTAAGATCACTCATTTTGAGTATGAACCGTC